>NC_134861.1:91923495-92223495 GCF_049852395.1 Peromyscus maniculatus bairdii
TATGTAGGAGTATGCTGGATTTCTTTCCATAAAATTGCATTAAGCAAACTGGTAAGCAGGCAAAGTGTGCAAAATAGGTTGTTCTATTTAAAAGCTGTCACCGATCAGAGATAAAAGGGCGTTTGGACAGACAGAGCAGACAAGAAAACACAATGCCTTGAGCAGACCTGCATGCAAAGCTACAGTTTCTTCCCTTAAAATTCCAGATTCAAAATAACCTTGCAATCACCCATTTTAAAATAGCACCAAGAGAAGCTGTGTCGGATAAGAATTCCACACTTGTAAAGGATCTTATCACCAGGGGGTTCTGGATCTCTCCTCTGAGGAAAAAACAAACTCTGCGGAGAGGACCAAGAAGTCAATTTCACATTTCAAAATTAAATTGAAGCATGCTTGCCACTGTAGAGGTTGGTGAGCTGAGTTTTCTGACCTTGAGATGGCCATTCTGCCATCTCTATAGAAACAGAGCACAATGAAGACTAGAGGTACAAAGGGAGGTGCACAGCATGGGTCTGTAAATCTTCGGAGAATCTCCTCATCAGAAACTAAAAATGACTCAAGGATGCGCAATTAATTTCTCTGTTGTGACTAAAATCTCAGTTTCTTATTCTAAAAATGTTTCCTTCACAGCACCTAGAAAGAATGTCAAGTTCAGGTCACATAGATGAGCATGCAGATTTTAGTCAATGTGGTGATATATTGTGTATCCCAATAAAACTTATCTGGGGATCAGAGGACAGAGTCAGCCACTAGATTAGACATAGAGGCCAGACAAAGTTGGTGCACACCTTTAATCCTATCACTCAGGAGGCAGAAATCTGTCTGGATCTCTGTGAGTTCAAGGTCACACTGGGAACAGAGTCAGGCAGTGGTGGCACAGGCCTTTAATCCTAGCACTTGAGATCTCATGCCTTTGCTTGGAAAGCACACATGCCTTTAATCCCAGAACATGACAGGGATGGGTGGAGAATGGCATATAAGGTGTGAGGAGACAGGAACTAAGCACCAGTTCAACTGAGACCCTCAGAGGCTTTCAGTCTGAGGATTCCTGGAAATAGGACCGGATGAGGAGTTTGCAAGATGAGGTTGGCTGTGGCTTGCTCTGCTTCTCTGATCTTTCAGCTTTCACCCCAATACCTGGCTCCGTTTTTGTTTTTGTTTTTATTAATAAGACCATTTAGCAATTTGTGTTACAAGTCAAGGTTTTAGAACACAGCCCCATGTCAACAAGTTCAGTCATTGCCCCACTCAGCAAAAGGGCATCAAAATTAAACATTCATTCTGTGTTGTTTGTCATGATCTGTCTGTAACATTCTTTTAGGTTTTACCATGTTTACTCAACGGACAAGTCTCCAATGACAGATATGTGTGCACTAACTGAGACAGAGTTCAACTGACATGGGTTGGGAACATGAGGACAGGCAAGGGATGCGACTCCTGGAAGAGATGAAATTTGTGTTTGTTTTGGAAAACGAGTAAATTTTGCATAGATGGATAAGAAGGGAGTCCCAGGCAACAGCTTGGCTAGGTAAGAAGGAATCTGTCACTGTAGAGCGGAACAATTGGTTACCTACTAGCAGGTGTTGAATTGTACCTCCTCTCCAAATTCAGTGGTAGCCCTCACAACTCACAATGTGATGTGATTTGGATTCATACCTTTTAAAGGGGTGATTAAGTTGAAACAAGGCCATTAGGATAGGCCCTGGATGAGTAGTACCCTTCGAAGTAGATGCTAGCGATCTGTGCACACAGAGGAGAGCCACATGAAAGACAGCAAGGTGAGACTGTCCGAAAGATAAGTCAAGATCCTAGAAATAGCCAGTGCTGCTGATACCTTAACTGTGAACTTCCAGCCTTCAGAAGGCTGCAAAACATATTGTTATCAAGACGATCTGTGGTATTTTGCTATGGCCGCCCCAATAAGTGAGTGTGGCTGCCAAACAGCCGTTCCTTTATCCCCTTCCCTGCCTAGAAGAGCCCACTTTCTACCATGAGCCTCTCAGCGGCCTATGCAGCTGAGCAGAGACAGTGACCCTCAGCATAGAAAGGGATTTGTCTGTCTGTCTTTCTCTCTCTCTCTTTCCTCCTACCTCTCTCCCTCCTCCTTTCCTTCCTTCCTTTTGTCTTCTGGCAGCACTGTTTGTTGAGATAATTTATATTAAAACCCTAGATATGACAACAAAAAATGGTACTAGAACTGATTCACAAGTGTTTCATAATTCTCTGCCAAGCTTTCTGGTAAGTCTTTTGGTGTATTGTCTCTTTTAATTTAAATTCTTAATTAATGGTGAACTTTTGATCTTAATTCATATTCTCTTTTAATTTACAATATTAGGAATTTTTAAGATGACTTTATTTTTAATTATGTATATGCAGGTGCTCACGAGAGGCCAGAGGCATCAGATTCTTTGCAGTTGGAGTTAGAGACAATTGTGAATCACCCGAGGTGGGTGCTAAGAACAAGACTTGGTCCTCTGCAAGAGAAGTGTGGACTCTTAACCACTGAGCATGTCTCCAGCCCCTGAAGCAGGAAATTTTGTCCTTCCAGTTTTACAGATGAGGACACTGGAATACACAGAAATCTAGAGAGTGGCTCAAGGCCACATAGCTGTTACAGGAAACTGAGTCTGAGTCTATGCTACTGAATTCTGTGCTCCAGACTAAACAGAAGCCCTATTTGTGTGTGTGTGTGTGTGTGTGTGTGTGTGTGTGTGTGTGTGTGTGTGTAGAGAGGAGAGGGGAGATTGTTTATACACCAGGGTTCAGTCCCTCCAGGGGTCTGAGGAATTTGAGAATGAAAATCTTCTAATCTAGACAGTCTCCAGGGCAATGATTTGCTAAAAGGCGAGGGCAACTGAGAGGGTATCCAGATGGGCCTTGGGGAGCAAAGGGGAGGATGTAACATTGTAAACAAAGCAGCATTTTGTTTAATTATTTTGACTTGTCTTTATTGTTGAGTTTATTTGAATTTAATTGTCCTAAGTATGCTCATGACCACGCCATACATACATGAACAAGCATGGGCGATAAAACATGACGAGAAACACTGACTGAGCAGCCCTTCAAATGTGTGAATCTTCACCTTCCTGGTTGTGACATCGGCTAATTGCCCGCTCATTTTCAGCAATCTCTGCTCCACTTCCTAACTTTAGACAACTCGGCAAGTCACACATCCTCATTTCTAATGGTCAGAAAGATGGATGCTCCCATGGCATGTCAATCAGTGGCTCCTGATGGGGTGCAATCCTTTCTGTGTGCAAGCACACATGTGTGTGCACACCTGATTTCATCCTCACAGAGCTCCTGACACAGGCTGGGTAGCACCTTGCCGCTTCTAAGGGCTTTTCTGAGCTTGCAGCTGGAAAGAGATGGCTGTCCCGAGACCTCTCACTGCACCAGTATGTCTCTAACAGAACTCACGTCTATCAATAACAACTCATTTGATTCCTCAACGCCTCTGTGAAGACACAGAGGAAGCCCTGGTAGGTGGTGCTCAGCACACAGTAGGTACTCAGTGAATATTTGTTCAACTCTAGCAAACAAAGCCCACTCTACTTGGTTACTTTCCAATGCACAATCTGGAAAATATGTGTATCTTCCCAGCTTTCCAGAAAGATACTGGGGGGGCGGGGGGACTCATCTTCTGGCTTTCAGAAAACTCTCTGACAAGAAAACCCCATGAGGGTCTGATGCTGGGAGCCACTGCAGCCCGTCTATGATGATGAGTGATGGATGAGACCCCAGAATGAGATCCTTGGTCTTCAGCCATTTAACCCTTCCGAGAATCACCTCTTTCCAGCTGTTAAAACCACCATAAGATTCTCTAATCAAAGCATTTCTTAATATCAGTGGACACTTGGAAACCAATAAAACCTGGTCTCTGATTTTTTAGATGACTCTAAAGAAGCAGATTGCCAGATTAAATATGGAACACCAGGTTAAATACAGGACTTGAAAGAAAACAAAAGTAATTCACGAGCAAAGCTGTGCTTGTTCTGTGCCTCTGCAGGAGCTGGATACAGTTTCATTTAAACAAACAGAAACAAATAAACAAAACACCCTTGTGACTTTTCTGAAACTGGGCTTGAACTGCCTGTCCTCCATTTGTGTTTGCTCAACTCTCCATGGACTGAGGGTAGCAAACAGGTTTCAAAAGAAGCAGAAAGGACTCTTGACTTAGCAAACAAACCCCTCCCAGGATGAGATAACGGCGGTAATAACAGCTTGGGTCCTGGAGGCCTGCACAGTTTTCAGAGAGAACTTGCAGACGTTACTCATTCCCCAAACAGTTGCAGGCTTCCACCTGTAAATAGCTCTTCATTCTAACACGCTATCTGCCTGAGGTAGGAAGGGTAGGGCATGAGACCTGAACTCTTCTGCTACCTGGACCTTTACAGCGAGGTACAAGTTGAACACAGACCAAATCATCACAGGGTTTATGAAAATCACAGAATGCTTGGGTGGGACCCCAGCAAGGTATGAGGAAGGCAGGCTGAGAGACGTGCATTTCTTACAATGGCCCAGGCTGCACTGATGCTTGCTAGTCCTGGGACCAGGAGTGCTGGGAGCCACTGCTTTAAGATGCACCAAGGTGTGTTTGATCTTTGGTTTTTCCCAACAAGACAAAATTCAACAAACACCTACCTTTTTCAAAAGACGGGAAAACCTAGGTAACATGTTAAATTGGACATTGCAGTATTGGTTGTACAGAAAAAAAAGAAAGAAGGAAGGAAAGAAAGAAAGAGAGAGGGAGGGAGGGAGGGAGGGAGGGAGGAAGAAAGAAAGAAAGAAAGAAGGAAGGAAGGAAGAAAGAAAGAGAGAAAGAAGGAAAGAAAGAAAGAAAGAGAGAGAGAGAGAGAAAGAAAGAAAGAAAGAAAGAAAGAAAGAAAGAAAGAAAGAAAGAAAGAAAGAAAGAAAGAAACAGAAAAAAATAGACACAATCTAAAAGTTCACTTAGAGGGGGATGGATAAACAAAAGGATGATGATATTAATTGCAAAGGTAAGTAACCAAGCCCTGCTTGACTCTGAGTTGTATCATCTGGAGACAGCAATTAAATGAATTCATACGAAACAGTTTAGAACAAACGTGTCGCCTTGTTTTCTTAGAATGCACGTCACTATTCTTTTGAACACACGGGTTTTCAGTCACAGCTATAGATGCTACACAAAGAAATGTTGTTTTTTTTAAATAAAATGTGAGGAATATAGAAGCATGTGGGGTGTGTACATCTGTGAGTATTCTGCAGGTGCATGAAAAAATTCTAAACAGGCTGCTGGAAACTTATGGGTCAGTACTTGGGCACCTAGAACTCAGAATTCCTAGTACCTTCATCAGGAAGTCCAGTTTCCTTCAGGTCTTGAAATCTGACTCTTTTGAAGAAAACTCAGAAAATGGTTTTCTTTATCCAGAGTAGGTGGCACCCCCCCCCCCTTTTCCTTTCCCTCTCCTCACCTCCATCATCCTCTCACAGTGACCACCTAACAGCCAAAAAGACACGCTGGAAGCCAGGAGAGGCAGGCAGCCAGTGTTAGAGCAGTCAGATGTGGCTGCCAGACCACAAGCAGCAGGCATGGGGGAAGAGGGTGGTACGTGAAGAAAAGACAGAGAGCTGTTTATTTGCCAAGTCTCTGACTGGTAATTTCACTGTCTGCATAAACAGTGGCTGAGAACACTAAAAACAAACACAATTCTATTACTACTTTGTTCATATTCTTGGGCTCTTCTTGCATGCATGAGTCCTAGAAGTCATTTGGGGTCCTCCAAGATACTGTAGCCACCCGCAGACCTGCAACCAACGGGCATTCTGGATCTTCGTTGTATTCTCAGCTAGACATTACCCCATTACCTCTCGTCTGCTTAGATGGTTTCTCTAGTTATGTGAGAATGAAGAGCAATTGTTTGGTTTCTGTTTTCATTTTCAGAAACATGAATGTTGTAGAAAGCTACAAGAGACACCCAGGGTCTCATCTAGAAAACAGTTTCTGTTAGCATCTCCTGGTACTTCTCTCAGGGTTTCGCAGTTTGTTTTTATGACACGAGATGACAGATATCACAGCCCAGCTGTGTAAAGCCACCTATCCGGTTCCCTGGATCCTTCTCAGTCAACAAATATCATGAATTTTAGATGACTCCTTTCATTTCATTTGTAAATGTTTTACATGCATACAGTGCATCATAAAACAAAATACGGTATTATTTTTGTTCGTATAAATAATTCACACTGAGAACTTTGTTTGCCTCCTGCTTTTATGCATATAACATTCTTGAAATTTAACTACCTAACCATTTCTTTTATGTGATCATTTCATTTACCTATTCCTCTACATGTGGAGGCTAAGATAGTTTCTAATTATTTATTCTTAAGATCAAGGACGCAATACCCATCATATCTGTGGCTGCACACACAGCAGTGTTTTTGTTTTGTTTGTTTTGTTTTCAGCTGCATGCATACTAGAAGTAGAATTTCTAAAACCCTGGTATTATCTGAGGTAGGAAGGGTGGGTTTTGAGACCTGAACTCTTCCGGTACCTGGATCTTTAAAGTTAAAACTTTAACACAGATCCAAATCATGCACAGGCTTTATGAAAATCACAGGATGCTGACTCCTGCTGATCCACGGGTCCTAGGAGCCTGGGGATGTATAGCCTTCTGTGTTCTCTCAGCACCTAAAGTATTTGCTGAGTGAAGGAATGTCCTGTGTAACATGTTCTGTGGGTTCATGCAACTGTACAGGAAAACCTGCATCTAATCTCAGATTCTCAACATCTCTCTACTGTCATGAAGGGGAGACATGCCAGAAATCCATTCTACATGCCAGATGCTATTGACCTGGGTTAATTCATTGAATTGGCCCATTGCATTAACAATTGTCACCTGAATGTGCATGTCACAAAAATAAATGTCCCTAGCTGTGGTTGTATTCATAAATTGATTATTGATTTAGAAGGAAAAGAAAAAATGTCAAGTCTACTATATGGAAAGAGAATACACAAGAAGAAAAGAGAATATGCACAAAGGAAAAGAATTATTAAAACCTAGTTATACATATGAATTTTATTAAATGATACTAATACATTGTGAAAGTATGTCAAATTATACTCCCAAGCATTACACAGGTGCCATTTCACTTGAATTGAACATCCACATACTTTTGGAAGCAGTTGCTCAAACGTAATCTTTAGATCCCCACCCGGGCCTCTCTGTTCACCTTATCCTGGTGCCACACTTAGAACACATTCCCAAGGACTCCACTCCACTTTCAAGAGGGGTGACTCACTGGACCGTGTTTACCCCTGACATTGCTGGCATCCGGTTTAGGCCATTTCTGTCTTTGATCGAAGCTGTTGGCATTTTCCTTCCTCTCTGTATGCGATAGTCACACACTGTTGAGAAGATCGGTGCCTCTTCTCTCAGAGGCAGGCCACTCAGTGACACCTTCATGCCAGGCAGGAATTCACTATGGCAGATCTGGGTGTGATACAACCTTCAGAGGCGCTCGGCGGGGAAGAAAAAGTGTAAGCATTTCTGAGAGGTTGGTCACCTTGCCAGTGTCTAGTTCCCTAAAGGGACAGGCATGGTTAGATAGCCTCAAAAGGTATTAGTGGGATGAGGCCCCAAGAAATATCTGAGTAGGAAGCATGACAGAACCATGAGAGAATGTCATTCAGAGAGGGTTTTATTTCTCTTAGTTATTTTTTATTAAAAAGAACATTAAGTTTCTTTAAGCATGAGAATATTAAAACTTGCTCCAGTTTTAATCTAGAAACATGTAATTGTTTCTGGTTTAAAGCTATATCAGTAGGTAGTCTTTTCCATAGCTAGAGAAGGAGATAATAGGGCCGGACCTTCTCAGTCCAAAAGGCATGATGATACAGTACAGTGAGCTGAAGGTGCAGCTGCTCAGAGTGGGTGATTATCTCCTCTGGAGGAGGGGATGGAATTCATGCTGTCGATCTCTCCTAGGCTGACAGCCAAGCTCATCTCTCCTCTAGTCTTCAGAACTATCGCTCTTTCTTCCGTTCATCTCTAAGAGATCCAGACTGAAGAGGGCTCCATATACAAGTACTGTTTCCGTCTCCGGGCACCATGTGTTTGGGAGAACTTCCAAACAATGTACAAGGCTTCAGGATCTGAAGAGCCTGAGATTATCTCCATAACTCAAAGAGCTAAATCCACCCCTGCAATGAACTTATATACAGCCTTCTGAAGATACTTTTATAATTTTATTCGTTTATCGTGTGTGTGTGAGAGCATGCGCAGAGGTCAGAGGACACTGGTGGGAGTCAGCTCTCCACTTTACCAGGTACATTCCAGAGACTGAACTCAGGTCATCGACCTCGGCAGCCTCATGCTCTTGCTGACACTTTCTGAAGCTATTTTAAGCATGTAATTCTGATTAATTTGCACTAGATTCACAAGAACATTTTTTCCTATGTACCAAACAGTATGTGATGATTGGTTGCTGGTCTGCTGAAAGTTCTTGCTCTTGGAAATAGGAAGTAGGAAAACAAATAGGAAAATATAAGAGTTCAAATTTAGGGCAAAATCTTTAAGTTACAGAATTCTGGCACAATATATTTTCTAATCTTGACATTATGAATATGAGACTCACAAAAGTTTTGACAGAAGGAGTAAAGACCAGGGTTTAAAAAAAAAAAATCTGTCGGAGAACAACAATCAAATTTTAATTGTCCCTGGAATCTTTTCTAAATGAGCTAGTGTTGGAGGGGACATTAGGAGAGAGTGCCTCTTGGTCTCATTTGACACAACTCAAAAGCCTCAGGCCTCCTCACACCCATGGTCCAGTCTTCTCCAGCTGCCATCTGCTTCTCCCTTCATCCCACTGTGCAAAGGTAGGCATGCACATGTGTGCACAAGTGTAGATGCACATCTCTCCTAAAGTCTTATGTTAATTCTGTGAAATCCCAATGCAATGACAAGCCTTCTCGGACTACTTAGCTTCTGTTTCCCCTCTCACCTCCAGGTCCCTACCTGCTTCATGTCCTTTGCAAAGACTTAATCACGGCCAAGTATCATTTATGAATGCATTTGTGTCCCAGATAATTGCATTTAGTACTTTCATATAAGTCATTTCATGGTCAAAATAGCTTTGTCGTATAAAACAATCACCTCACAGACAGCTAAGAAAACCTGTGGTTCAGTCCTCAAAACTGACACAAATAGTAAGTTTTTGGTTTCCAGGTTCATGCACAACCCTAACTGACTCAAACGGACAATATTTTTTTCATGTATATGATACCTTTAGACATAGACACAGGACCCAAAGGATAATGGATTTACAGCACATTTCTCTGTTTTCTGCACCAAAGCATGTCTAGTGGCAGAGAAGAGTGAATGTATGTAAATATATGTGTGAGAAGAGTGAATGTATGTGAGTGGGTGAGCAGAGCATATGCACACACTGGAAGAGACGGGCGCAAAAGAGACTTCAGAGGATATCAGTCTGTAGCATTTGGTTGTATACATATAATTTCTTTGAGGTCTTCTATATATCATAAAATTCTATTTCCAAGATTGCATTCCACGACTTCATATGTTTGTGTCTCCTGTAATGGTTTTATTTTCTTTTGGTCTTTTTGAGACAAGGTCTCTCTGTTATGCAGCTCTGGCTGTCTTGGAACTCACTATGTAGACTAGATGACTTCAGACTCTCCATGTCGCTTGACTACCCTATGAACCCTTGGTGGCTGTCTAATGTACTGCAGAGATCAGATTAGAGGCTTGGTGTCTGCGTAGACCTAGGTGTGAGCCTTTGCACTAGGAGTCTGGCAGGTACACCGAAAGCAGCAAATTAGAACACATCTAAAACCATGTCTATCATGGAGCCATGGCATGATTGGCACTTGGTAGCAAGGGTCATTATTTTGGTGGTGTTTCTTATATAACCAAACTGGTTCCTTTCGCTGAGGTAGCAGCTGAACTCTGCAGTTCAAATGTCTCAGATTCTGCAGATCCTGTTGTCATATTCTCTCAATACCTTGTCATTTTCCTTCAAAGCATTTACCGCAAAGTGTAACTGTGCACTCATTCTGTGTTTCTAAGATAACAGTCTACTTAATATAGCTTTCCTCCTAGTGCTATACACGTCGTAAAAGCAGACTCCTTCTGCTTTGCTCACAACTGTAATTCCTGGAATGCTAGCTTAGTGCTTGGAACAAACTAAGTGTCCAGTACTATCTCAGGAATGAATGAATGAGTGAAATGGTGTAAGACATTAGTGTCTGTATATCATGTAACCTACAGACTTTATAAGGAGAAATGTGCACAGCAGTTGGGGCCGAGGAGTCTTTTTCTGTTTCCTTTGACTGCTCCACAATAGTTTGTGCCGTGGATGGTGTATAATGTTCCACTGTAGATCAATCTCATTGGCAAACCTATCAATTACAGTTACCCAGACTTCTACTACCACAGCCCAGGGTCTGCCATACATACTCACCTAGATGGCTGCCCAATCATGTGTTTCCATCAACCCCCAGCAGTCATGGGGAAAGCTCTGTTTCCACTGTGTTTAAAAGGAAATTACAGGTATTTATTGCACACTACTTATTTTTTAACATTCTGAATTTATGGTCATTAGTATCATCTAGAAGTCTGTTTAATATATAGACTCCTGGTGCCCCTTCCCCACACTTGATTTAAAACACCAAGTGTGAAACCCTGGAACTAGCATAGCGAGTCAGTTCTCTTGGTGAGATGCAGAAAGACAGGTTCACTCCTTAGGAAACCTTTGAAAACAATTACCATAGCATTTCTTAATGACTTGCATGCAGATTAAATTGAACCAATATTTCTGGGATTTTAGTAGATATAATATGTAAGAATGTATGTAAATCCTTGTGAGCCTTTCACTGGAATCTTGGCAGACTGACAAAGCTCTGTATTAAGTAAAATGAGAAGGGGAGTTAATAGTTTTGATCCTTTAAACAATCGAATACAAAAACCTTTTGCAACCTCAAGATTTTAAACTCCTAGTGCTTGTAAATTGCTGTTTAGCTGAACAGAGAGAGAGAAAAGCACCATGAAAAGCATCAGGCCTCCCAAATGGCTATTTCTAATGGGTGAGGCGATAATGAAGGATTGTGGTGGTGCCGGCTGGTCACAGTATTCTGCAAGTCTTTGTGGGAGTCCCAAGGGTAAAGGTTGCTGGAGACTCTCACACGTGGGAGGGATCGAGCAGAAGAAGTACAGATAAGGCCTGGCTAACAAACTCACCCATACCATGGCGATCAAAGTCCTACTGGTAGACTCTGGTTAGTCATACCTAAGTGGCTTTGAGAGGGCTGCGGAGAAAAACCCACTCCAGGTATAGCTTGAAAGGAAGAAAGTTTTGAACGTCCGAAGTGCAAGGCATGCCTCCCGATTGAAAATCTCGCATGCGGTCCATCTCCCACCCACAGTCGCTCCAGTTCATAGACCCTGAAGCTGTTTCTCTCCCAAGTATCGCCGATGCACCTGAGACTAAATCATCAAGCTGCATAATGGAATTCTACCTCTAATTTAGAACCTGAATTTCATGTCTTCAGAGGTATACAAAAGGCCTGTGTCAACCTCTTGCTTACTGTAAAGGCAGCAATTTGGGTTATCACCAGACACCTGTCTAACCTGTAATTTTTCCTTGCTCCATTTTATGTTGTCACCATGAATATGTAAATGGCAGTGTTCGCCAGAGTGCTGATGTGCAGTACAAAGGAGTGTGCAGTTAACTCCTGGGTGGAGGTGAAGGGAGGAGAGAAGAATGCTTAAAGGGGGTGAGTCTCCAACATTGGAATCAGCCGTCCTTTGCTTTATCCTACATAATTACACATGCTCTATTGTATCTGGTGTAGTAAACAGGAGGGCTCTGAAGGCAATTCGGGTAAGGACAGAAGCATCGTAATGAGGATGATGAGAGAATAACACAGAATAACTGGCATGAAAAAGGGCAACACGAGGTTCGTCCATAAAAAGAAGGCTCTCAAATGACTTTGTTATGTCCATTCAGTATTATCATCGGCAGTGCATTGAGCAATGATGATATTGCTGCACATATTTAACAATGGAAAAACGTCTCAGGTCCCTTTGAGCACTGTCTCCACTGTAGGCATTGATTCATTTACTTAATTCATTCAGAAAACACACTCTGAACATCAATTACATACTAAGCATTGCTCTTGGTGCAGAGTATGAACAAAATCAGACACATTTCTATTCATTTTCAGTCACTGTAACTCTACAGGGAGATATAACTTCAACTCAGTGTGTCTTTCAGCTAAGACTTGAGCATTAAGCAAAAATTCCTAGTACCGATACTCAGGCTGTCTTTCCAGAGCAGCAGAGGTTTCGAAGAGACATGGAGAGCAATGATGCAAGACATGCATGAAGAGACTTCCAGGTAAAGGCCTGGTAATAGATAGAGATCCTATAGTCAACAGGATGTGGAGAGCAGAGAGGAGGGGTATGTGGTGATTAGTGGCGAGTTTGGGAGAAGAAGAAAGAACTTTGTGCTGCCTTATTCCGCTCTTGCCAGACACAGCACAACTCATACTCCTTTCTGGCACCCTGAGCTAATCTAGCCAGGCAGACAGGCTTTGAAGACTGACTGATGGTGGTCTCAGATCCATTCACTTATAGCCAAGATAAATACATATTATAGTGGCTTAATCTCCCTACATACATCAGACCCTAGGGCTCTGTTTCCTTTGGACTGTTCTTCTCTACTTCCTCCATTTCCTGCACAATGAACAATGATAGCTTCAGTGCTGCTGTCCCAGACAGATTTAATGCTATCTTCCAGTGTTTATACTGTCTAGATTAGACTAACTTTGTAAAAATGTCTCTCTCTAAAGTCTCCCGATCTTATGTTCAGTTGTGTTTATTTTCTTTTCAAACATTTATAGTGTCTTCTGGATGTTTTTAGGAGTGGCCTACCTAGCAGGCCTAATCCCCTTGCTCTTACTGTTGATATAATCTTTGAGTTCAGTGTACAAGTGCAAGGGCTTTGTACTGGCACCAAATAAAGCATGTTAAATGGGCACATCCCTGTACTTTCATCTACTTTGCCTGGGGTGGGGGTTCAGAAACACATCTCCCGCCCCATTCTTCAAGCATTACCAGAGCCTTAATAAAAGGTACTCAGAATATCTTAGGAAATGGTGTGCTAGACTGGTTCATACCAGCTCACAGAAACAGACTACTAAATTTTCAGAAATTCTGTGACCCAACTGTTAAATGCTATTAAATTTTAAACTACACAACAACAAGAAATGGTGTGTGGGTAGCAGATACTCAAAACTCATCACTTCCTAATTATCATAGTGTTAATGCTCTTCAGTTTATTGTCTATTGCTTCTGTGGAATATTGTGTAACATGGTATGCTACTGTGTGTCTCTTCTCACTCCTGCATTTAATGATGTCATGCTGGTAACTTTAAAAAGGCCATGGTAGAAGAATTCCCTTAAAAGAGAATTGGCAAATCCAGGCTAATAAAATGTCTCATTGAGTGTTTGCTCTGGAAGGCTGATGAGCTGAGGTCCGTGGCCAGAATCCATAAAAAGGTGGAAGGAGGGAACCAACCCCTCAAAGTTGTCCTTTGACCTCCATAGGTTCATATGCTCACTGCGGCATACCCCTGTATCATACACATGCATTGGCAATAATTAGTCATTTCGACTGACAAACTGTAAACCAGGCTTCTTGCTTTGATTCATGGTCTAGTTAAGGCCTGACCTGCATACACATTGCTGCTCCTATGGAATTATAAAAGGGAGACTCTCATTGACAGAAAATAAACATGTATTGCCAACCAGTTCTAATAACAGCAGAGTCCAGTAAAGTGCATGGCCCAGGAGAAGAACACTGGAAACAAAATAATTTTCTGCTCAGAATATGTACACATCTGGCCTCCAGAATCCACAGATTTTTAGGGAGAGCGAGGCCTTGCCATGGGACTCTTACTTGTTGCGCCGATTTGAAGTATCAGACAGGAGACTGGAGACGTCGGAAGAGTGCGAGGCCTACTTGGGCAATCTACCCACACTCTGGGCCCTGCTAACAGTGTTTGTTGTGCAAGTCTCCCAGGCGTTGTGAGAAATCCCAAGGTGGAGGAACTCGTTTTGTGGATTAAGGTAAAAATTGTATTAGTATTTCATATGCCAAGTGATTTCTTCTCAGCCTCTTCAGTTTCTGGGTGCTCTAAATGAGAATACATGGTCTCAGTAATAAGAGAGCATAAGGTAGGTCACACACAAGATTTCAACAACGATGATAATGCAAGTGGATTTTGCCAGAAGAGCTTAAAAGGCCACTTGGAACTTCTCCACGATTCTCCTGATATCCTTGAGGTATGCTCAAGGAGGGAAAGCAAACACTGAGTTGCTTAGAGACAAGCGGATCTAGTGAGTTTCAGCTGCTTTCCTGAATTTAAGGATAGAGTCAGTTTAAGACCACAGTGAGACCAGAAACTTCCAACTCTGACTCCTGATCAAGTATGATACTCACCCCCAGATGGTCATGAATGGTGGTTCTAAACCTCAACTTAAATCCAAGCAAATTACTCTCACAGATAAACACACAGCAGTCCAAATCCCCTTCAAATTTCTGAGGTCCTCGAAACCTTTACTGAACAGGCAAAGAGACAGACTTGTGTGTCTGAAGCTCTCCAGGGTACCTGTCCCCAGTCCCAGGCAGAGAAGTCAGTATTACCATTATACAGCAAACCTTTTCCTTAAGATAGCAGAGGCTTGAACAATTTTATGATTTCTGCCTGATTCGAAGTCTCCCCACAGCTGACTCAGCAAGTAAAAAGTGTAGCTTTGTCCTTAGTCTGCAGCTCACTGAGCACATCATTCTAATACGAGTTGACGGGAAAATTCAGAAAATCTCCCAGGTCTTGTCTCATGAGAGTGAGGACAAAAATGGCATTTCCCCCATTCTCAAATGTGGTATCCCATCTATCTGGCCTTTAACCCCAACTATTTCCCCCTTACAATTGTGTGTGCATGCGCGTGCACATCTAGGCCCACGCGTATATCAGAGTGCGTGTGTAAAGGTCAGGGCACGGCTTGTGGGAGTCAGATCTCTCTTTCCTCCATGTGGGTCCCAATGAGAGAACTCTAGTCACCAGGCTTGGTGTAGTCAAGTGTGCCTTGACTAGCAGGCACACTTTTATCCACTGAACTATTTCACTGACCCATTACCTGGTTATTAATCACCGGAAGGAGTAGATACGAGTCTGGGACAAGACACTTGAAAGACTCTAAATACCTATCTTGGTTGAGACCTTTCTTTTTCTGATTTTGAAAATTACAAAGTTAACTCTCACACTTCTTCATGGGAATGTGATGTCCTTTTTTTCCCCCTAAAATAATGATGAAATGCACTTTAGAGAGCTTTCCCAAGTGGGATTAACACAAAGGAAGCACTCATGTCATTACCTGCCCAGGACAGACATTGCTAATCAATTAGAATGAGCCTAGATCTGTATCCATCAAGGGATCAATGAAGCTCCTCATTTCCCCCCTGTGGGACGCATTTTATAATCTGCCCCTCCCCCATTCCTCAGTGTACTGCCACAAATGCATCTAAACTGGACTTGTGACAAGCCCAGATTTGAACCAACAGTTTTTACTTCATTGAAAATGAGGACTACAGAAGTTAAAAACCATAGTTTCAGTTACAACAGCGACACCAAGATTTGAGACCAGATCTGCAGTGTTTTTTCACATTGTGACGCACTGCACTAGTGTTTAAGTAAAACCCCAAAGGGTTTGGTCTATGGGAGGACGCAATCAGAATTCCCACCCATGGATTTAAGGATCAGTTGATGGATAAGACCAGAGCGGGCACTGCCTTTGTTTGACAAACGTAAGGTAGACAGAACTGGCAATGAGCTGTACACAGACACCAACAGACAGACAGACAGACACACACACATAGACACACACACACACACACACACACACACACACACACACACCAAACAAGATTCTTTTCACAAATGAATTTTCAATGTTTATGATGTTAAGGCCAAATGAAAAAAATTAAATGGGCGAAAGAAATATAGAGCTGCAGGATTAAGGAGTTCTGCAATTACTTACTAGTTTGCTTACTTAAGTAGACTTAAGAGTTGAATTAAGAGTAAGCAAAGCATTTCAGTCTTATAGGGCCTCATTGTTGCCTTATAAATTATGGAAACATAGGTGGAATATGTGAGAGAGTTAGAAGAAAAATTATAGATGATGGAAATTTAGAAAGATGTGAGACTTGAGCTTGCTTTCCTTCCTTGATAGTTGATGAGAACAGACTAGCCTGTATGACCAGCAAGCCTAAGAGCAATTAATTAACTTTTAGATGTCATGCATTTATCAGACATGTGAGGCTGTGTGTTTGGGCACAGGACCGGAAGGCCTACTGCAGGCCCAGCACATTCTACTATCTCTCGGAGCAGCTCTGGCATTGGAGCTGCCCACACAAGCTGACTGACACCCTGCCCTCGCTGTAGGAGACACTGGCATGTCTTCTACCTCCACCCTTGGCAACAGGCCTCTTTGGGATGTGCCACTTTGCTTAGACTCTTGCTTAAGTGGGTAAGTATGACTCAGAAATTTCATATTTCCAAAGCCTTGTTAAAGTTCAGATATTTCGAGGAAGCAGATTCCAGAAGTATCAGGGTTTCTACATGGCTTCTCATCCCGGCATGCCTGCAGCTGCTGTCCTTTCTGCTCTACAGAAGACCTAAAACGTTCCCCTGGGAAAAACAAGACTCTGAGCTATAAATATAGACACCATCGCCCCCTCATTCTGCATTGGTTTCTCTTATTGAGACCACAATGTTTATCAAAGGAAGTGTTAAGAATTCAGTAAAGTAGTTATAGCAGTAATAATGCTCACCATTGCTATCGTAAAGAATTTGATTCTGTTAAAAAATCCAAATCTAGTGTACAGAATATCTTTGTAAATGATGACTGTTCTCAACTGCCACTTAAGAGGTTGATGCTCTAACAACATTGTGACTTCTTCTATATGTAAAGAGTGCTCAGGGCTGCTCTAACAAATGCGCCTCCAGCAGACACTCTGTGCTTATGCTGTCCCCTCGTTTCCTTGGATCTTGGGTTTTTTTGTGCCAAATTATGCATGTTATTTTCAAGAGAGAGAGAGAGAGAGAGAGAGAGAGAGAGAGAGAGAGAGAGAGAGAGAGAGAAGAAGAAGAAGAAGAAGAAGAAGAAGAAGAAGAAGAAGAAGAAGAAGAAGAAGAAGAAGAAGAAAAAGAAGAAGAAGAAGAAGAAATAAATGAGTAAAGAGCATCCTAAGCCAGGTGGCACACAGAGCTTCAGATTAGTAAATTGCTTCAATCTTTGAACCTGCCTTTCTCCAGGCCTGATGCTGCCCGGGGTCTCTGGGGATGCCAGTGAAGAGCAGGGAAGCCATGCCTAAGAACGCTCAGAGACGATTCCTCCTGCAGCACTGAACACCACTTTAGCTCAGGAGAAAATGAGAGGACTAGAGAGGTCCACATTTTTTTTTTTAACATTTGAGACAAAATATTTATGAAAGATAAAAAGAAGTGGGTTTGTTTTGTTTTTCACTTGTGAACTTCTCACAAGATTTGCTTTTTAACTGATAATTCTTGTTCACACAGTGGCCCTTAAGACTAGGTGTCTCCTCCCCCGAAGCACTTCACCTCTTCTGTACTTATTTACTGTTACTAGTTCCACAGTCAAATTCAGGGAGCTCACAGACAAAAACACCCAAAGAAAACCAATCAAAAGGTTCACACCATCAGCCTGAGGCCAGCTACTCAAGGACCAGAGGTTCAACCAATTGGGGTGCTCTTCCCTGGGGGAAGGAAGCGGCAGCTCTCAGCATTCCTTAGCCGCCTGTAGTTCTTGTAGAACCAAGACCTCACAGGCCTCATGGCTATTGCTATTGTCCTTGTTCAGTTCATGTTTAGGCAACCCTGTTGGTGAGACTTTATGCATGCAGCTCCTGACAATGTCAAGAGACACAATCTCACAGCACACTCCCTGACCCTCCAGCTGTCTCAGTCTCCCAGCTTCCTCTTCTGCAATATTCCCTTAAGTTCAGGGGTTGTTTTGTAAATGTATTGGGGTGTGTTTATGTATTTAGGAATATATATGTATATAATACACACATATTTATGTAACAACAATTAATAAGAAAAAGATGAAGTAGAAAAAGATCAAGGAGGGGCAAATGGGAATGTCTAGAGGGAGGAAATGGAAGAGAAAAAATGATGTAAGTATATTCTAATCTCAAAAAAAATTAAAAGAAATAGTTAAAAAAAAAAGATTAGGGGTCAAGCCAAGTATGGTGGTGTACAACTTTAATCCCAGCACTCGGGAGGCAGAGGCAAGTAGATCTCTGTGAGTTTGAGGCCAGCCTGGTCTACATAGTCTCAGAAAAGCCAGGGATACATAAAGAAACTCAGACCCACATGAGTGTTCGAGAATTCTCTCTCTCTCTCTCTCTCTCTCTCTCTCTCTCTCTCTCTCTCTCTCTCTCTCTCACACACACACACACACACACACACACACACATACACACACACGCATACATACCCATGTGCACACACGTACATACCACATACATATGAAAATGGAAGGAAAGGTCAAGAATATTGAAGGCAGAGAAGTCCTTCCTTGTGGGAACAGAGCCGCTGGGAGCGGAGCAGATGGAAGAAAGAGATGTGAGTCACCCCGGGCACACACACAGGCACTTCTACAACCTTGGCCTCGCCAGCTAAGCCAGCCCCACACCTGGGTATGCTCCGGACGTCTGCCTTCAACCCCAACAGCAGTTCACCTACTTCAAGGCTTTTGAAAGTTCACGTGCATGCCACTCCCACATAAGATTATTTTTAAGTAAGTATAGATATTTTAGGCTTTTGGCTGTGTTCCTTTTCTGTTGGGAATCTCACTGAGTTGTATCTGAACAGGAAACTCGTATCTTTAGATGCTATTTCTGAGGACAACACTGTGCTTTTCAAAGTGCCTTGATTTAAGGAAACAATCCCGAAAGTAGCGGAAGAGTCCGTTTTTTAAACATAACAAAACAAACAACAGCAAAAAATAAAACCCCAAACCGTGATCAGTCTTTGAATGGCAGTTTGGGAGTAAGCGAGCTAGCCTGCTGCTGTGTGTGTGTGTGTGTGTGTGTGTGTGTGTGTGTGTGTGTGTGTGTGTGTGTGTGCGCGCGGATGCTTGTTTCTTTCGATCCCCCTCACAGCGGCGACACTCTTCAAGACTGACTCCATCTTGCCTAGGACATAGAACCACACACCCACACACCCACAAGGCCATGTTACAAGGATGGAGGGAAGGAGCACCATGGAGCCCTGAAATCAGTCCTTCCCACGGAACTGCTGCTGAACGGAAACAGCTCCTCAGGTTCCACGGAGCCACCTTCCCCAAGAGTCGCAAGCCGCGGCTGACTTGGGAGCTGGAAGAGGACCAAAATTTCAGGAAAGGAACATTCCACTCTGAGCAGGGAAAACGGTGAAGGTGTCTAGCAACAATGCCACAGCAAGCATGTCCCAAAGCGAGCAGGCGATGGCAGAGCTCTTTCCTCCCCTCTTCCTGGCAAGGAGCCAGCTGTGGCATAAGCCGCGGGGGCTCACGTAGCAGCAGACCGTGCCACCCCACACTCTCAGTTCCTAGCTAGAGCATCGCTGGCTTCCCAGTTCCTTCCAGATTCTCCTATCTTCAAGGTGTCGCTCCTAAAAGACTGCGATTACTCAAAGAAAATGTTAAAAAGAAAAAAAGAAATACTTTCCGGGTACAAGAGATGAAGGGGAAAAGCACAGAAATCGGGCTTGAGCATGGCGCGCTCTGGCCTCACACATGAGAATGTGGGGGTGGGGTGGGGCGGGGCAGGTTTCTTATTTGTTGTGTTTTATATTTAAAGACATTCTAGTAATTTATTCTGCAGTCATCCATCCCTTCGTTTCCCTAATTCCAGGGGTAAAACTAAAACTCCGGCTCACTCTGAACCAGACCTTCAAAGTGTGTTGCTTTACTGCTGCCGTTGTTGATTTTAAGAGCACGGGGTTTTTATTTAACTTGATGTATCTGTGTAAACCAAAAAGTAGGTCTCACAAGTTTCCCTCGGGCGTGCCAGGTTCTCTGGTGATGCCCACATTGGCCTCATGAGCTGGTAATCTAAGAATCATATAAAGGAGGGAGTGAACATTGGAAATTCTGAGGCGAGAGATGCTAAACACGAGCGTACAGCACTCCCTTGAAAGCGTGGGTTGGACTCTCAACAGTGACAGGATGTCAAAAAGGGCCTCAATCCAGCATCCTTCCTGTTGGTTTTCATGTCACCAGAGGCATCTAGCAGGACACTCGGCCGAAGCAGAGGACAGAGCGGACCTCGTTCACTTCTGCCCTTTATCACTTCCTCGCGAGGTAACTCCTGGGAATGTGGGTGGGAGGCAGTGAGAGGAAGGGGTAGGGCTGCAATAAACACCTGTTAACCGCTGCCAGGTACAGAGTGCAGAGGCAGGGCTCCGTGGGGTAGGACGTCATTAAAGGGGAGGGAGCAGGGAAAGTATGTACTGTGTAACTACTGAGTCAAGCACAATAGTGAGTAACGTGCACATCGTAGCTTACTGGAAACTGACAATACATGTGCTGAGTGGGGTAGGCAGTTTATAAACGAGGGATATGCTAATTATCCTGCTGAAAGTCACATGGTGACGTGGAAAGGCCAGAGGATGGTGTTGTAGGTGGGTGTATCAGATCGGAAGACTGTGGCTCTGGAGAATTACTTTGCTGGTTTTTTGTTTGGTTTTTTTTTTGGGGGGGGGAGGGTGGGGAGCGTTGTTTAACGAATGCTTCCCAGGTCTTAGGAATTATACTTAATATTTATAAGTCATATTTAAGCAATTCTTCACAAGTATCCTATCAGGTGGGTACTGTTCTTTGTGAGATGTGATAGATGAAGAAACTGAAATATATAAAATATATAAAACGTAAGTTTTTTTCTAGAAGCAGAATTCACACTGCTAACCAACAGTGTATTGCATCCTTGAGCTCAGGTACTTTGTTTGGTTGTGGGGTCCCAACTATATCATGCATATATATTGCTATGGTTATGTCTGACTCTAAAACGTTGGAGGGATGACAGAAAAATGGAAACCAGTCCGAGCATTTGTGTTAAACGCACCCCCAACTCCCGCCCCACATACACACTGAGTGTATTATTGCAGTGTTTGCATTCACCAGACAGTAATTGAGCTACAGCGTGAGGTGGCCAGGGAATACCACTGTCCTCATTAAAATGACTTGATAAGAGTAACCATGTTCATCTGACACAGTAGAGCCTAGTAGTACAATTGGAAGGTCTTAACTCAGTGCGTCCCAGTACCCTGCATCATAGAGCTGACAAGGGAGATGAGGAAAATATGGGTGGCTGGGTTAGAATCACTAATTTTCATTTCACTAAGTTTAAAATGACAGGTACCAACTTTTGTTGAGATCATTTACTTTAAAGAACATGCTGTAAGTACAAATTTATGAAAAATGCCTCTGCTGTGGTTATTTCACAGTGATCACACTGGCTCCCGAGCTGGTCCTAAGCAACCATCATTCCAGTTGTGAAATAAATACCTGATATTTAACGAGTATCTACTATTTTCTAGAGGATTATTGTGAATCCTTAGACTCACTCTACAAAGTAGATATTACTATACGCTTTGAAGATATTTGAGCACAGCAGTGGTGGCACAAGCCTTTAATTCCAGCACTCAGGAGGCAGAGGCAGGAGGAGCTCTGTGAGTTCGAGACCAGCCTGATCTACAGAGTGAGTTCCAGGAAAGGCACCAAAACTACACAGAGAAACCCTGTCTCAAAAAAAAAAAAAAAAAAAAAAAAAAAGATATTTGAAGTCTGAGTTTGAGAAAAAGCTTTGATTATATCCAGAGTCATCAGCTTCTGAGGAGTACTACATTAATAAATGGAACTTCAAAGCTCATATTATTGCTATTGCATGTGTTTTCTTAAAAATGTTGGCAGAACCACCCCCCTAAGCCATTAATTGGTTTATAACTTTCCAATAATTGGAACATTTTACATTCTGTATTATCCTAGACATATGATAGGAATTTCAAAAATGAAAGAAAATACTGACAGTGCAGTCCACACAGAGGCTCAGAAGCCGCAGCATGAACAGGGAAACAGGATCCTTTGTTCAGCCATCCCCACCCATCTGTCACGCCTCCTGCCTGGTGGCTGAGCTGGTGGCTGACACAAGCCAGGCCTCCCGCAGGAGAGGTGACACCGGAAATGTAGACACTGAATACTCGACTGTGCTGAAAGCAAGCGTGGGTGAGACTCAATAAGGTATCTGGAGCCTAGTCTGGCCTTCTTTTGGGAACCATTCTCTCAGAGACTCTAGGATAGTGTGCGAGGCAGAACAGAGAGCCTCGTCAAGCTCAGTGCTCTGGCATGCCATGGAGGCAAAGCTGAGATGCTAGAGATCTTGGTAGAAACCTTAGTCAACGTCCAACTAGTCACCACAGCAACAGGATTAGAGCTCAAAGACAGGCTGAGGAAGCAGGGTTCTTACAGAAGGCCAGATCTGGGAAACTTTTATTTATGATAAAAGAAAGGAATATTGTGAAAGACGGGATTCCCAGTGACTGGTGAAGGGAAAACTGTTAAAATCACACTATTTGCACCGTAGTCTCCAACTCCAGGAAACCACCCTTGGGAAAATGGGTCCCCTTCAAGTAACTAACATTAGGATAAGATGCACCCAATAGTTAGGCTACAGGGCTTCTTGAGCATTTGAGGTTACTTGGAAATTGACTTTTAAGATGATATTATACACATGAAAATGCTAATTGGCATAACTTAATTAATCTTTTATGACTTAAAGTTTTAGGAGCTCATCATTTAATCTAATCACTTTAATGAAGTCATCATTAAAAACATCAGTTATAGATCCATTAAACACACAGAGGTCCTAGTTAATGAAGTTTGGCTAGCAATTGAATGCATGCTGACAATAACCTAATTATCTTCTGTGTTCTGTCTGGTCTATAGGTAAAGGCAGGTACTGAATTACCTGGCACACAGTGAACACACAACAGATTGGTGTTTGTCTCTTCCCTCTCCCGGGGGGTGTAGACATAGCTGTTGTCGATGTGGGTGGTACTGTGCATGTGTACATCTATGTGTATCTGTTGGAGAATTAATGATGTGGCTATCATAAGAACTCAGTCCTAAAAAGATGGCTTCATGGAAATCTCATCAGTGATGGTAGTGAAACAGTTACCAGACTACAATACTGTCCTGTTCTACTATGTGAAGAAACCATGATCCTGCTTACCATAAAACAGACAGCACCAGAGGCTAATGTTGCTGCTTTCGTGGTGAAAAAGAAGAGTTATTGTTTTCCAAAAGTCTGGTAAGTGACAGTGAAAAATAAAAATTATGCTAATATTCTGAGTCATTAATATTATTAATTTTTCATTATATTTCACTGACGGCTTAAATTCCATAATTCACAACATGATCGTCTTGCAGTTCCCAGGACCTACCTACTATGAGCAGATGATAGCATGTTTTTTTTTGTTTTGTTTTGTTTTGTTTTTATTTTACAATAATATTCAGTTCTAATAGGTGATAGCATGGTTTTAAGGACATCATTGCCATGCTTTTTAGTTCCAGAGGATTTAGGAGGAAAAGAAAGAAAAGTGAACATTAGGTATTTTGGCTCTTACAAGTAGCCTACAATTAAGGGGGAAATACACATCTCCACTTAAGAAATAAGAACATTAATAATGCAGCTCAAGCCCAGTGGAGCACACACTGTGACTATTTAGACATTAGTTATTAGTGTTGGGTACAACGACCTTTTCCTGCCCACACCCTCCAAACACCTCAGCTACTCACTTTGAACTTCCCAGAGAATTTCTCACACTGGCAAGACTGACTTTCAGGCCATCTGGATGTCATCAGAAATGAAGATCAGAAGGAATAATTTACTGACTGAACAGACAGGGAAACAGCCAGTGTGGTAGATGACAAGAAGCCCGTGTTTTTGTTTTTTTTAAAAAACATTTTTGTCATTTGGCTCATATGTGGTTCACATTTTGAAATATTTTGGGACAAGCATTTAAACTGTGAGATTGAATTTCATCGTTACAGAGAAAGCCAGGGTCCTCATGGAAGCCATCTCCCTCTCACCCAGACGGCTAACCCATCCTCCAGCTTGTAGTTGTCTCAGAAGGGAAACTGAGGTCAGAAGACACCAAAGTAGCCTGAGGGCCACACACAAACTGAGGGGTAATCCCGCCAGACAGCCTGGACTTGCTGGGATGATTGGTCTGGCTCTCTGCTATGTTCCCATGGTGCTTTGGGCAGATTCTTTTACTTTCCAGATCTTTCTCAATCTTTTCAGTCATCCAATTGAAGGAGAAACAGTTTTAGCTGCTTGATTCCTTAGCAGGCAGAGCTGATTAGAAGCAGGAGGAAGTAACCAATGAACATTTGTAAAGGACACATCCAGCCTGGGCCACCAACAGGTTCCCACCCAATCTGTTGGTGCTGGTGGAGAGAGAAGCAGCCCAAGACTCTGATGGCCCAAAGACTAGGTGTCCCCAATGCAGAAGGCAGAAAGTCAGAAGGGATGAAGTCAGTCCTTGGGTAGAAGGAAAACCTGCCTAAGGGTTGATGTGGTTTGCATTACCCTACACATGTGCTATGATAGGAACAGTCACTTTGGAGCAAGATCAAAAACAAGTGAGAGAATGTATTGGAAATATCAAAACAAAAGCCATGCTTTTCCGTCTCTCTCTCTCTCTCTCTCCCTCCTGTACTTATATCATAGTCTGTGGCCACCTCAGAAGTTCAACTTCCGTCAAGAGAGGGCAGAAGAAACCTATACCTAGCCATTAAAGGTAAGAAAATGTAGTTGTTTATTATTGTTATTATTTTATTATTATTTTTTATTTATTTCAGACAGTTTCATTAGGTAGCCCTGAATGACCTTCACCGTGTAGACCAGGCTTGCCTTGAACTCACAGAGAGCCTCTGCCTCTGCCTCTGGCTTCTAAGTGCTGAGATTAAAGGCCTGCACCACCATATCCAGCCTTAAAATGAAATTTTAAGTTAGCAGACAGAGTCACGTATTTCCTCACACCACCCTCACACACGTTGTGTCCTGATACTCTGTCCTCATTTGTCACCTCTCCCACTGACCTCCCCACGCCATCCAATCAAGTTTCCTCACAACCGTCTTCCAGAGGGGACCTTACAAAATCCACAGATGTCCAGGAAGAGTTGGTCGAGTGAAAACGGGCGCCAGCCGTTGTTCAGGCGTCTTTGTGCAAGAGAGAAGTTTGTTTCTAGTAAGCTGACCCCACGCGAGGCACATGAGGCACTGGGAACCCCAATGGTCAGTCCTTGCTCTCAGCCTCACCCTCTGCCATCTTCGTGGTCAGAGAAGGCCTGACAGTGAGCCGCAGCATTAGTTCTTTGTTTTGCTTTGCTTTGTTTTAGGGCTGATTTTAAATCCCCACAGACACGAGTCACAGATTTGACTAGTTGGCAGCAAAATCGAGGCAGCGTCTGTTCAAATCTGGATTCAGTCACTAATTATGTGACCATCTTTGTCACACTGCTGTTCCTTGTGGGATGTGTGTTACTGGATCTCTCTAAAGAGGGACCAGAATGTATCTGTTACCACAGCATATCACAGAGACTAGGTGGTTAAGTCTGGGACTAACACATAATATGCATTAAACAAACCATTGAGTCTCATTTTCATCATTGCTGATTTCTCTTTTTAAGATTTAATTGTATTATTTTTAATTGTGTATAGGTATGCGTGCCTACATGTGGATATCGGCACAGGAATGCAGTGCCCATGGAAGCCAGAAGTGTTGATCCTCTGAAGTCAGAGTTACGGACAGTTGTGAGCGACCTTACTGGGCTCTGGGATGGCACTTGGGTCCTCTGGAAGATCAGCAAGTATTCCTAACTGCTGAGTTTAAGTCTACCCCATATTGTTAGTTTTCTTGTTATGACTAAAGCAGGTATAGTTAAATACTTCTAGAAGGTTACCATAGGCTAGCACCACTGCCCTAGTCCATTTGCTTGCTCCACTGAACCCATGTTTGAAGGCCACATGACCAATGGTGAGCTGCCTGCCTGAGGTCTCTGCACTTCACTTGCAGGGCCTGGTTTCCTACTGTGAGTAGAAATGCTAAATCGGAAGGTGCATGAAACTTGTATTTTAATACATGTCACCAAACTACTCTCCCAAAAATCCACGTGACAACTAACAGAGATTTTTCAATTGAACACATACCATGTGGCAGGCATTATACTGTATATCATTTAAATCTTAGTGTGATTTTTTAAATGGATTTTATCTTCATTATATCATATGATGAAAATGAGGTACAGATAAATAAAGTTATGTGCAGAAGTCCCACAAGAAAAAGGTGGCAGAGGAAGATTTGATTCAGATCTGAGTCAAAATAGACCACATACTTTCCAATGCCTTCAAAATTAAAATTAACTAGGGCCATTAAAATTACCCACAAATCTGCTAGATTTAGAAGGGATTGAATACATGATCCCCACATTTGCTTGCTTGCCTATAAAATGAGACTACCACAATTCAGGCAGCATCTCAGGTTTCTGTACTCTCTGGCATTGGTCCCCGAGGGATGCTGGGATGTCTGCATATGAGCAGTTTGGGATGGAAGTATGTTCCTCCTTCATATTTGCAGGTATCAGATAAAGACATAGATTCTAGGTAGAGACAGAAGCTTTTAGCTGAGTTGGAGCTTATCCAACTGCCTCATATATAGCCCAGACTTTTTAATGGGTTCTGTCTTTAGACATGTCCAGAGGGAAGAGACCATTAGCAGGAATATGTGGTTTGGATATAAAATGCTGTAAATGCAGAGTTTAGCCTTTAGCATTGTGGTTCTAGGGATCATGCCATACAGCAGATTCAGGATCATTACAAGGTAACAGTAAACAAGAGACTCCCCCAAATGCATGGAAACTGTAATTCTGCACTCACAAGATGACGTCACACACACACACCTGTTCTCTGTTCCCGAATCTGTAGTGAATAGACCTAGGATGATAATTTTCATACATTGTTCCTTGTTAAAAACATGGCTCGCCAAGCTTCATCTTAACAGAGTTTTTAATTCACTGGGTTTCTGATAGCAGCAGCATTCTGGACTTGTTCTAAAACCCCCAGTTGGTTCTAAATGGAGGGGTTCCTAGGCTCCCTTTGAGAAACAAACACCACACCTGGCTGATGTGGCAGAGGTGGGGAAAGGGGTTTCATCTCTTAGCTTGCAAATGGCCTTGCAGATGTTCAATTATGGAGCAGAAGAAAAATGGCTAAGAGGTTAGAATAGGCAGACTGGGAGAGGCATTTCCTTTGGGGTGTATTTTTCTCCTGCATGTAATTACTGATGCTATCAAAGCCTGTACACATTGTATTCTGTTGTCACTGTTACTGAAATTATACTTCGAAGTTAAGCCCTATTTATTGATATCAGAATAAATCCAGGGAAATTGGTAAAATAAACACCATCATAAAACCTTTGTAATCTCTTTTGAAGGGCTTGTTTTACAAACATTGGCAATTTCCTTTGCTGACTTCACTGTTTTAAAATATCATTTCAGCATCCCTGAAAAGATCAAATTTGTCCCCTGTTTCCTACGGAGATACAAACGGCCTATGTGTCTCCTATAGGAATATGTGACTCGGTGAGTGAGTAAGGTTTATGGAGCACTCAGCAATAGATACACGAGGAAACGAAGTAGGCTAGGCAAGCACCAGGCTCTCATGAAGTGTATAGACTAGGAGAGAAAAGGACATTTAGTGTAACGTCTAAGTGTGAGCAGTGTCTTAAGTGCAAGCAAAAGGTGCAGTGAGAGCTGCCAGTTGAGGAACACGCCATTTGATGCATGGAATCACAGGATTGTGCTTTTTCCTCAGCAGATACATTACATGGAAGGCCTGGGCAACTAGTAAGTGTTTGCTGGGGAAGGAGGGGTAGAGAGAAGAGAAAGGGCGCATCCATTCAAGGACCAAAATGGCCTTTGTGATTGAAGCAGGAAAGAAGGGCTACTTTTTAGGGTCAGGACTATAGACTTCACCCTAAATTTAATGTGAATCAATAAAAGGGATCAAAGTAGAAACAGGGGTAATCGGATTTGCTATTTTAGAGGAACGCATTTAACTGCAACATGGCAATGGGACTGCTAAGGTTTGAACATGGGCAGCAGGAGATGAGTCTGCAGGCTTCTGAGGTTGTGCAGGTAGATGAGAGCAGCGGGATGCCCTGCGACAGTGGCATGGATGTGATGGAGTGAAATGGCTGAAATGGTGTGATGCTTGGAAGCGGAGCTGACGGGACTTTTTGGGTTGATGGAGCCTGGGGAGAACACGTGGTGCAGAGCATTCTAAAGAGCAACTGTGAGCCAGCCCCGAGACGGGGAAGGCGGGAAAGAACCAAGCGAGGACAGGGGGCGGGGGGGTGTCACAGATTTCAACAGAAGCAGCAGCTTATGGCAATCCAAGGGCATGTGCAAGGCACATACTGCTGAGGATCCCAATGAGAACCAAGAGAAACCGACATCCCTCATCTAGTTCACCCCAACCCCCATCACCTGCAAAGTATCAGTTCGCACCAGGTTTCTTGATCTAGGATCCAAGATGTATGAAATTCCAAGGCAAATCTGCCCAAGTTTCTCCTTTGGTGGAAGTCTGAACTTAAAGCCAACAAGTTTCCATAAAACCCTTGAATGAGACTGTTTAAATCCTTCATACTCAATGTCCTAGTAGTGTTAGAGGTTTCTTTCTCTATAAATGTGCCCATACATTTTATTATCTGCTTAACTTTTAAGCACATATTCTTAACATCCAGAACTGTAATTCCAGGAGAGCCGGACTCCGCTTTGGCAGCGTGAAGTGGAGTTGAGCGGGTGGCACTGGGGCTGGGCAGTCAGAGAGTCAGTAACTCCTAGAGCAGAGAATGGTACCCAGGCCCTCCTGGTGCCCCCACCATTTCCCCTTCTCCAAGCTGCCTCTTTTAAACACAACAACCAATCCAGCCAAAAGATATTGAAGGGCTTACAGGGTGAATGTGTGTGTGTGTGTGTGTGTGTGTGTGTGTGTGTGAGAGAGAGAGAGAGAGAGAGAGAGAGAGAGAGAGAGAGAGAGAGAGAGAGAGAGAGAGAGAGAGTACTCCTGTCTCCTCTGACTGGGAAACCATTTTCCTTCTCTTTATAAGAAGCATGAATAACACCTTGCAACTCCATGGTATCCACCACCCATTGTCTTGATGTCTTCATGGTAATGTATGTGAAAAGAATGCCTTTGATATATTTCAAGAAAACTGAAGAACACTGTGTGCAGCAACATAGCATTAAAATAATACTTAGATCACTGCAAACTGGAAACAACCCAATTATTCATGAACAGGGGAATAAAATTATGGCATAGTCAAACAATTGAATACACTTCAACAATGAGTATGAATTGACTCTGTGACAGACAACCTGGCTGAGGGCTGAGTTTCACAAGCATTATGCTCAATGAAAGCAGACAGATGCAAGTAAACACCTGGAGTGTGATTTGGTACAGAAAAGTTTAGAATTCAAAATCTGGGGAAAATCCCATGCTGTAGTGGGTAGCCATTCCATCTTTGATCTGGAAGTTCCAACCCCCATTAAGGCTTTGGTAACTGTCCCGCCTACAAGGCGGGGCCGAGAGAGGACCCTGAAGACCCAAGATGCAGAGGGGCTGCTCTCTCTTGGTTCCTGGACCCTGGACCCTGAAGGTAGACCAAGGAGAGTTCTCCAGAGAACACCGCCAGACTGCACTGCGTCTTCCCCAGACCCTGCGACCTACCTACCCCTTCATTTGTAAGTTATACCCCCAAATATACCTCCCTTTTAACTATGTGGAGTGGCCTTAATAATTTCACCAATACCATGCTATTAGGATTTAGGCTATTGGTTCCTTTGGGAGGGCTATAACTAGAATCAAACAGAGTCAAGGGGCTCTGGATGCACAGATTTCACTTTCAAATGCCCAACAAACTTCATATTCATAATTGGCATACTGTTCTGTATGTATGTAATTTCTACGCATTTGTAATACTGTATATTAGTTTAATGTAGTTCAATTGCAAGTTTACCAGAAGACATGAAGCCTTAAGCCAGGCATGGTGGTACAGGCCTATAATCTCAGCACTTGGGAGGCAGAAGCAGGAGGATCAGGAGTTTAAGATCACCCTTATTACACAGCTAGTTTGAGGCCAGCCAAGGCTACACAGAACCCTTCCTAAAAAGAAAAAAATAAGTAAGTGAGAAGAGAAAGTAAGAGAAGAGGAGAGGAGGGGAGGGGAGGGGAGGAAAAAGAAAAAATATGAACTTTGGATATTTAAAATACTTAAATGAAAACATTTAAAAAATTCTCTTCCATTTTTAAGTTCTAACATAACATTCATAGTAGACAATCAAAGAACACACAGGCACAGATTAAAAATAACCTTAAACATAACATGAAATGCAGATACCAAGTTATTGAAAATATTTTTCACAAAGGTTATTAATACATTTAAAAGACTCTCCAAATGAAGAATAAGACCTCAGAGAGACTTCAGCTACAGAAGCTTAAATGACAATTCCCACTGTGATCACGGATAAATTAATAAATTCCTCAGTTCTGTGCCACCACGTGGAAGAGAAGGATAACTCCTACATTCCTCCCAGGGTGTTGTGCTGCTTAATTAATGTTTGTAAGATACTTTCCATTCCCTGGGTGAAAGGTACCACTAAAGAGGAAAGCATAATTATGTTTTAATTGCGGGACTAATTTTGAAGATGCCAAAAAAAGTGCCTGTGAATTATTACAGATCGCTCCATCAGAACTGCAGCCGGGAGTTCTGTCTACACAGAAATATCACCTGTTACACTAAGGAAATGGACTGTAAGTAGCTCTGGCTCAGCTTTCCTATCTGCAGAGTGGGATGGCATTCTTTCTGTGATCTGCTAGGATCCCTTGGCTGTTTGCAAAACCCTTCAAGGATCACTAGAGGAAAAGAGAAGAAATGCAGCCTCCTGCTGCCTGAGGTAAATGGAATTGCTCCTCTGGGGAGACCAAAGTGTCAGCCTGTCTGGCAAAAAAGACCTGAGAGGAAGGCCCACAAAAGAAAACAGGCCAGCTGCAGGAAGCCAGGATGCCAGCGGTTGATTTAGGGATGATCATTTGTTGATATCAAGGGTTGTTTTATTCCATTTTCTCAAAGGGGCCATGGATTCCACGCTCTCCCTTTTATTGAGGCCATCTTTATTCCTGCTCTTAATCCAAATGGTTTCTATTCATACACAACTAGTCATTAGAACACTGTGTGGACCTTAGACTCTGGACTTTCATGAATCTAGAGATGAACAACCAGCCTGAGAGTGGGCGAGAGTTCCTGGATTCTGACTTGGGGAGTTCCAATAACTGACTTCTTGTACATTTTATGTTTTAGAAGAGATTTATAAAAAGAAATGCTAGTAATATTTTTCATTTCATATTTTTATAGGCTGAATAAAACATAAAGAGATCCACAGAAAGGTATTTGATTCCCTGGTGACATTTTTTAAACACTACATATTAATGATATAGAGCTTTTTGGCATGGATTTCTCTAAATACATGAAACTTCTATACTAACTAATATACACACAAATATTCCTCGTCAACCTTCCTCAATAAAAGAAAATGCACGTGCAGTCAGATCAAAGTACTACCATCCACAGATCACATATTTTGGAAATATACTTCCCTAAAGCAACAAGGTTTTAAACAAATAATCTTTCTTCTACAAGAAGAAATTATAGGGAGGAATTTTAACATTTTTAGCAAGCATTCTAAATCTTGATGAAGGTAAATATATTTCAGTCAAATTTCCCTTGAAAAACTAAATTCTGTTTGAATATCACTGAGTGTCCTCCAAAACCTTTCAAAGAACAATACCAATAAGATGCTGAATTAATGTGCATCATATTCACAAGGGGTGTGTGTGTGTGTGTGTGTGTGTGTGTGTGTGTGTGTGTTGTGTAGTATATGTGTGTATGGTGTGTGTGTGTGTGTGTGTGTGTGTGTGCACATGTGCACAGTTGCTCATATGAGTGCTTATGTGTGTTCATGCACTATTGGTTCCATTTCTCTGGAGAAGCTAATAGAGCTGCCAGCATGTCCAGTTATATGACTGTCAATCATTACTTTCTGAAGCTCAGTTCAAGATGGTCAGATTAAAATTCCTTCTGTAGAACAAATAAATTAAGAGACTCCAAGGATCTATGTCATAGTGCTTAGTACCTCCCATCAAATGTTTCCTATGTTTTTTCCCCCTTGGGTAACATTTTCTTTATTAGTGCATATTCACTGGGCATGCTGCTGATTTTCATAATGACATTTTCATATAGGTACACTTCCTCCCAACTCCCCCCAACTTCTCCTTCCCCCTTTAGACTCCTTCATTTGCCTATATATGTTAGATAAATAATCTAAGATCTAAGATCCACAAATATAGGAAAACATAGTATTTGTCTTTCTGAAACTAATTTGATTTGTTCAATATAATATTCTCCAGTTCATCCATTTTTCTGCAAATGATATGATCTTGCTATTTATGGCTGAATAAAAATATAACATCTTCTTTTATCCATTATTCTATTGACAAGTGTCTAGCTGGTTCCATAACTCAGCTATTATAAAGAGTACTGCAACTTGGTGACTACTGGGCAAGGCAGGAAAGAGAACCATGTGGTTAGGCATGATCATGTGATTGGCTTTAGTCAAGGCAGTAAGCAGAAGTAGGTACAGTTCTAAAGTGGAAGTTTGGAGAGCCAGTGAGCTCTCTGTCCCTCTGCTGCAGTTACTGGCAATGTCCCAGGTGGCATGCCCTTTGTTAGCTGAGGTGCTGGGGATACGGCTAAGGACAGGAAGTTCCCACAGTTCACACAGCATACATGGCCGTACTACAAAGAAGAAATGAAACTTGGTGTCTTAGAACACTAAGGTTTGGGCCTGTTCACTCCCATTGCATACCCAAGCCACTGACCAACCGTTATTCACTGGGATAGGCTTCATTAGAACTGTGAAGATGACTGGGGAGGGGAGAGCTTCTCGCCCAGACTGTAAAACCCATCTCTCTGCAGTTCTGTGCCTCCGACGAGGCCCTCAGCACTGCTCTCCAGTGTCCCCAGGATGGCCATACCTCAGGTAACTACAGCAATAGGCAAGTGACCTCAATACAAACGCAAACTGACATCAAACATTTAATAACTCTCCACCTCCCTCTCAAGGAAACTCCCTCTCCTAAACTCACCTTCATTGGAACACCATGGTGTGCTCACTAACTCTCTTTGTAGTCGAAGGACAGTCTTAAGTATGAAAGCAGATTGCAGCCACCACTCTGCCCCTGTTGGGGAGATAATAGGAACCAATAGCAACCACAGGCCCTTTCTACTTTGTACTGAAACCATGTCAAAGAAAATGCCTTCATAGAGACAACTGTGATTCACTTTCAAGGCAAGAGTGACACATCTGACTGTGATGCTGTAGATGCTGATGGAGATACTGATGGAGAAGCTGATGGAGATGCCGATGGAGATGCTGATGGAGATGCTGATGGAGATGCCTATGGAGATGCCTATGGAGAAGCCGATGCAGATGCCAATGGAGATGAAGATGGAGATGCTGATGGAGAAGCTGATGGAGATGCCCATGGAGATGCTGATGGAGATGCTGATGGAGATGCTGATGGAGATGCCCATGGAGATGCTGATGGAGATGCTGATGGCCATCCATCCAATGGCCCACAATACATTTGGGAGGTGGATTCAAAACCTCAACACTTAGATGGCTTTTCTCCAACCTCAGCTGGCAGGCATAAGCACAGACACTGTCTTCTACATGGAAGACAGTCTTCTACATGCTGGAGAGTGACACACTCTATAATTCTGTGCAGAAGACTAATTCAGGAGGGAAATTAATAGGAAGCCTGGTTGTGACCATAAACCAACCTGCTTTTTCTAACCCACCATAACCAGTAATGTAGCTAGCACTTCTCTATTATTACACATTGTTGTAAACAATTTTTTGATGGCTGGATAAGACCAAGGAGAAGGTCCCATTCGATCATTTTGCTATTGATGACATTATGTGAATAATTTAGTATTAATCCCCAATTAGGTCATCCTGATTATTAGGGTTTTTTTTTGTTTTGTTTTTTTGTTTGTTTGTTTGTTTTTTGTTTTTTTTTTTTGAGACAGGGGTCTCTTTACATAACCCTGGCTGTCCTGGACCTCACTACATAGATCAGACTGGCCTTCAACTCATAGAGATCTACCTGCCTCTGCCTCCCAAGTACTGGTTCTATTTGTAATACTAGACTTCATTTTCAAAAGATGGCCACAATAGTACTTCTGTTCTATATATCTCCTCCACCTTGTGAGGGTACCATTTCCCATCAAGTGAAAGGGTTGATACTTTTCTCCTTGGACACATTAACCAATATGATATAGTAGATCTCATACTCTTTGATGACAAAGGCTAGGTAATAAAGACACAATGCAGCTTCTGCTCTGCTCTTGGAACTGCTTATGCCTGGTACACTGACCTAGCAGGTCAGAGAAGTCTGATTCCCCTGCAGCTGTGACAACCAAGCCATACAGGCAACCCCTACACTCCACATGGCATTCCTGAGTCAGCCCTGCTGACATGCAAGGTATGTGAGTAAAGAAATGGCAGCCATCAAGTCATGCCTGTCTTTTCAGCCAGGGCTCAGGATATGTGGAACAAGAATAAATCATCCATGCTGTACCACATTGGAATTTCTGACGCATCGAATCCATACCAAGAAAATGGCTACTATTTTGAATTTCTGAAGTTACTTATTATGCAAATTGCTAACTGTAATAATACCTACCCTGTACATTTGTATCTCACTTGCCTTTCTATGACCATCTCTGAGCATCTTTTATTCACTGAGCAATAAGCTAGGCCTGGAAGGTTCGTGGGTGAATCAGACACAATCCTTTCCTTTTAAAAGGCTGAGAGCACTCCTTCTGCAGAAGTTGGCTGGGTTAAAGCCAGTGGCAGACACGGCAGCACTGGCCTAACACACAGGCGCCTCCTCTCTCTGTTCCACAGCTAGCATTAACAATTGTTTGTTCACACGGAACTGAAACTAGCATCGTTTTTAAAATGTGGTGAATTTCCATAAAGTTGTCATTTGAATTACAACCCAACATAAAAATAAAAACAAAATACCTAACCTAAAAATAGTTCCCCACTCTAAGCTAAACTCTGCCACTCCGGCACCCAAACATTGAAGTCCTAAGTCCAACACCTCAGAGTGTGACTGTAAACAAAGCCTTTAGACTGCATTCATAAACAAAGCCTTTTGACTGTATTCATAAACAAAGCCTTTAAAGAAATATTTACGGTAGGGTCTTGTGTACAGCCCCTAAAACTATCTGACTGGTGTATTTATAAAATGAGGGACACTGACATGCATAGATGGATGACCACAAAGGAGAGAAATATCTGTCAGTCAAGGAGGGGGCTGTGAGACGGCAATCCTGCCCACACCTTTATCTCAGATTGCCAGCCTCCTCCAGACTTGGAGGCCATCTATGCCCGCTGTTCATACCACCCAGACTGTGACATTTGTTACAGGCACCCCATCAAGCCAACGCTGTCAGCGTGAGCGACTCTCCTGGTCCCACTGATCACATGGACCACAGACGTGGAAGAGGGGGTGGGAGGCTGTGGAGGAAAGGCCCCAGTTCTTCCAGTGCCATAGTCAACAGTTAAGTGAGAGGCCAAACTCAAGTGAACTTACATGGTACGATCAGCCTCTGTCACGCACACTGTAACCTTGCCCCTGCACATTTCATGAATTTATATTATCACTGTGGATCTGTGTCATTGTATAACACCACTTAAACTTTAGCCCTGATATGAACAGTCAAAAAGGTTTTTTAAAAAAAGTGAATGTTTTCATAACATTTGGAGAAACTGCATGTTTAATAATTAACTGTACAGGATTTAAGATTCTCTGGACAATCTGAACGTAGTCCTGATTTTAAAGTAAACAGAGGGGAAAATATAGAAACATATCCCTATCACCGAGAGAATTGTTTGTGGGTAGAAGTAGTTAGTAAATGAATGGCTGAGTGAATGAATGATGATTCCATCAGGAGTTGGAGTACTTCTATAAAAAGTCACAGAGTAAATAGTTAAGGCTTCAAGGACACATGGCCAGGTATCTCTGTCACAGTTACTCCCACAGGGCCACAAAGCAGCCAGTCAGTGCATATATGAATGGGTAAGGCTGTGTTCCAGAAAGAAAAAAATCACAATAATCCAATTTATCTCTTTGCTAAACTGGGGTCTGAAGTACGACTTCCCCCATCAAAATCTTTTCTCACACTCCATTCTCTCCAACTTTTCAGACAAGCCAGCCATTAGAATCCAATATTCTCCACAGTGCGAGCCTGACATGCCTGTCCCCCTTCTTACTGTATAGACACAGCCTCTGTTCCAAAAAGCTGGACATTTATTTCCGTGTTCCAGATTCCCATTTCTTTACTCTGCACATAGAGTTCCCCTGTCTTCTGGATGCCGCTGATCCTCAATGCTGTCCTCAGTCTACATAGACAGCCCTTGGCCCTGTCCTATCAGATGCGTGTCTACTCAAACCCCATACTGGAGTTTTCCAAGCTGCTCCTTGTTCTTACTAAATCCAGCCTTGAGTCAGTCAGTTTGATGACTGCTTACAACCTTCTAGAAGACCCCAGCCTTCCTGAGAGCAGGATGGTGTTCCCTTCAGTTCTGACTGTCTGGCCACAGCTCAGACACTCTACACTTTATGGACTCACAGAATCACGCCATTTGAATCTGATGTCCCAATACAGTAAACACAAAGAAAAGAATAGATTGGTTCAGGTCTCAGCGAATCCCAATACTTGCTGTCTCTGCAATATTAGTACAGTCTGCTTTTAGGGACCTCAGTCTGATAGAAATTGAATAACCTTTGCTACAGAATCTTAAAAATGCATTAAGAATCTAGAATTCTTGGAGCTGGCTATCTTTTTAACTAACTTTGGCTTGGGAACAGCGACTAACCTCCTCAAGTGCTAAGCTTCCAAAGGGGGCAAACAGTAATAAAGGTTCTTCCTGCTGTAGCCCCAAGGCCTTGCTTACAGTTAGGACCTTTGTGACTGCAAGTGAGAAGTGATTTTCAACACAGTCATGTCCTGAGGTCTTGCCCGAACTGCAGAGAGCACCATGTGAATGGAAAAATAAATAAGACATGAGCTGCCCTGCTACCTGGTAGTTAGCAGTCTAGTCAGGGAGACAGACACAGAGCCAGGGTCTAAAATATAAAGTGGGCAGCGGGAAGGGATGCGATAGAACATATGGTGGGATGCTGCCACCGAGAGACAAATTAATTTTGATGGAGGCAAGGCAGTCTGTCTGACCCAAGAGACCTTGTGGAAGGGATGGAATTTAAGCAGGAAGTTGGTACAAAAAAAAATCTGTGGTTGAACTTGAGATATTGTGACATCTCAGTGACCTCTGACCCACTCATTAGGTGAGGAAGGAGAGACTGAGACAGGAACTGAGGGCTGGCTAATATCAGGGGACCCGCTTGTCCCCTTTGTGATCAGCTACTGTGCCTCCAAATTCACCTGAGAGGAAGAGGAGGGATCTGAGACCACGGTGTCTTCATTCCTAAGCATCTGTGACAAATATCAGAGGCAGTGATTAGTAATCTGACCACACAACTACCCCAAGGCCATGGTGGCCCCTGGTGGAAGCCATTGCCTTTGGTAGTTATCGGGGGACCAGATTCAGCTGCCAGCAAAATTGCACCCGCGTCCTGTAACTGAAGACCATGCAGCCCACACAGGCAGCAGCAGAACAAAAGCTTGCAGTGAACTGGGGGCCAGACCAGTGTGAGCTTCCAACTCTGGGAAGGGAATCTTCTAGAAAAGCTCGACTCCGGTTCAAAAGAACAGGTCTAAAACGCAATCAAAAGGACAGTGATTTGCCCTAGAATTACAGGCTGCAATCTCTGGCAGGGGAGAATTGGGTTTGCCTTGTGGCAGTGTGTATGCCCCCACAGGTGTCTCAGGCATCTCTCTGCCTGCCTGAATAGCCCCGCCCGTCACACACTGAAAACAACCCCTGTCAAGGACAATGTGATCCTCATGATTGGGCTGATGCCAACCCAGAAAGTAAACCTCCTTGGGTGAGGCAGAGAAGTAGCTGAGAGGGAAAAAAAAAATCACTGTGACAGTTTAATTTAAATAGACTATTCAACTCCTTCATTCTCATCACTTACAGGGAGCTGCAACTGAATAATTAAATAAGTCTTTATTTATTTATTTTACATTCACGGGCACAGCTGTGTCTCCCCTGCCCCTAAAAGAAACCGACTTTATCAAGATCTCCTTTGCCAGGACCCCTTTCCTCTGTATTTTTACAGCTCCAGAGCCCAACCTAACCTCCTGTCCTACCGTGGAAATACTCTGTGGTCTGTGGTCGTGTTTGCCTGTTTAAAAAACAAAAAGACATCTTTTTCATAAAATTCAGAAAAATGTTGTCTCCAGATAGCAGTTGTAGTAAAACTCTGAGCTTTCTTTATGAAATTTACACTTATTTTCTGCATATAGAACTCCCATGTTAAAGGGGGCCTCAATGCTCTATTCATGGGATTTCTTTTTTAAGAATGGAGAAAAGCATACTTTTGAATTAGCTGTAAAGTATCTTTCACTAGGGAGCTAGTTTTCTTACACTGATGTGGTAAATATCATAACCAAAGGCAACTTGGGGGAGGGAAATTCACCTCACTTGTCCTTCCATGTCATCACTGAGGGAAGGAAGTTCAGGACAGGAACTCAGGCAGGAACTGAAGCAGAAGTCATGGAGGAACACCGCTTATGGCTTGCTAGTCTGCTTTATTATACAGGGAAGACCACCTTCCTAGGGGATGGCACCACCCACAGTGGGCTGGTCTCTCCCACATCCATCATCCATCAAGAAAATACCCTACAGACTTGTCTACAGGCCAGTCTGAGGGAGGCGTTTTCTCAAGTGAGGTTGCCTCTTTCCGGATGACACTGGCTTAGGTCAAGCAGAGAAAAAACCTAACCCTCACAGCTTGTATTACCAATTCCATCTACTTTACTGAGCATCAGTGCTGTGGGGGCTACCTTGTTTTGCTTTTCCAGCAAAAGTTAAATGAAATGCAATCCCAGAAGGTTGGGCCACAGACATAATCAGCCCCTAGCCCAGTTGTTTACAGATGAGAAAAGAGAGAGTTGTGGAGGGACCACGTTAATTGTTTAAATTCAGTCAAGATAAGGCTCACGGGTTTGAGAAACACTCTTTGCCCTATATCCTGCTCCTGTGTCTTTAGCACCAGCTCTGTGCTGGCTCGCTCTCCCCAAGCACCCTACCTCCCCAAGCACAAGTTCATATGGAGTAGCTGGTGAAGCCAGAGCACAGGAAATATTCCTTGGAACCAAGAGGAGGCATCCTTGGAGGAGGAGAGCGAAGGAGCCGTCAGCTGCTCCGCCACAGACACTGGAAGGTCATTGGCTGAACTCCTTTATTCATTTCAGATCAAAGACTTGGCACCTGGAAGCTGCTGATTACAGCTATTGGTTCAACTCTGGGTTTCATCTCCTCAAAAGTCTTAGAACAAAAGGACTAAAAAACTCCTATTAAAATTCCTGTCTCATACTCAGAGACTTGGGTAAATTAAACAGGCAGTTTAAAATTTTGATTCTTCTGTGTCCCTGAAAGATACCCAGTCTAGCTTTCTGTCAATTCTTCACCCAAAGCCATAAAATATGAGCACATTTCATTCCTTGTACTGCAAGGGAGGGGTAGGAAATGTCACAGCAGGTAAGATCATTTGCTGTGTAAGCACTGGGGACCTGAGTTTGACTCCCCAGCACCACATAAAAGTTGAGCATGTCCAAGGGTGTCTGTAACCCCAGAACCAATGGGGGGTGGGGCAGAGAAAGGCTGATCCTGGAAGTGTGCTGGCCAGCTGGTCTAACCAAAATGGCAGGCACCAAGTTCAGTGAGAAATCCAGTCTCAAAGGAACAAAAAGAATGATAGAGTAAGACACCTGATGTTCTCCTCTGGTCTCTGCATGTGCACACATACATGTAGATGCATCCCATACATACATGTGCATATATATATATATATATATATATATATATATATATGCATGAAACTACACATAGACAGACAGAGAGAGAGAGAGAGAGAGAGAGAGAGAGAGAGAGAGAGAGAGAGAGAGACCCAGAAGCTCCTAGCCTGAGGTCTGCTTAGGATCCTTATATCTAAAGGCCACTGTTGTCACTGACTGGGCCACATACTACATGACTACAGAGCAGTGGTGTGTTTTAAAGGTGCATTTAAAATCAGTGCTAGCCGGGAAGGCAGAGAAGGTGGTATCGTTATAAGAACTACTTCTGCTTTTCTCCAAGGTGCCCAAAAGCTTTACACATCCTCACAATGAAAACCATGCTATAAAAGAGCTCTTGTCTCGACCTGTGCCATGCCACAGCTTGAAGAAACACTGTCACCAACCGGGGGAGTGGGGTGGGGCAGAATAAAATGCATCGCACTGGCTGTCCTCGCGGTGGAGAAGCACACTCACTAACGTTGGAGATTGTGACAAACGCATTGGCCTTGTACTCGCTCTCATTTGGGCTGCCCAGGTCTGTATCAGTGAAACTGCCTTTCCTGTGCCCGACCCCAGCTCTGACTCACCTTTTGTTCTTTTCTTTACCATCACTCACATCCACTTCATTACTAAAATCTGTACCTTTGTCTTCCCATGTGTCCTTCATTTCGAACTCCTCTCCACCTCCCACCATCTGCTCCTTCAAGCCCACACACTGCTCTACGATGCCACTTAGGTAGCTTCTCCAAACCCCCATCCCTGTCCTGCCGTGTACCTATGCCAGGTGTCGTTTCTGACACATCACAGGCCTGCTGATACCAACTTCCTTAAAATCCAGAGCTTCTAACTAACCCCCAAAGGCTCGACCCTGCTGTGCTGGCTGGTCTTATGTCAACTTGACACAAGCTGAGTTATTTGAAAGGAAGGAACCTCAAATGAAAAAATGCCTCTCTAAGATCTAGCTGAAGGGCATTTTCATAATTAATGACTGAAGGGGGAGGGCCCAGCCCATTGTGTGGGGACATCCCTGGGCTGGTGGTACTGGGTTCTATAAGAAAGCAGATTGAGCCGGGCGTTGGTGGCGCACGCCTTTAATCCCAGCACTCGGGAGGCAGAGCCAGGCGGATCTCTGTGAGTTCGAGGCCAGCCTGGGCTACCAAGCGAGCTCCAGGAAAGGCGCAAAGCTACACAGAGAAACCCTGTCTCGAAAAACCAAAAAAAAGAAAGCAGATTGAGCAAGCCATGGGGAACAAGCCAGTAAGCAGCACTCTTCTACAGCCTCTACATCAGCTCCTGCCTGCACCAACCCCCAGGTTCCTGCCCTGTTTGAGTTCCTGTCCTGGCTTCCTTCAGTGATGGACTGCAACTTGATTTGTGGTCACAGTATTTCGCCACAGTAATAGAAACCCTAACTAAGACAAGTTGGGACCAGGAGTTGGGTATTGCTGTGACAGAAATGACCATGTTGTTTTGGGAAGGCTTGCAGAAGAGCTTTGGAACTTTGTGCAAGAAATAACATCGACTGTTCAATGTCTGGTGAGCTGTTCTGTAGGACCTTTGGAAGATAAGAATATTGAGGGCAGTGCAGAAGATGGAGGCCTAGATTGTGAAGTTTCAGAGGGAAGTTTAAAGACTCTCTCAGGGCCATTTGTTATTTTGAATTCAGATTCTGTGATTCTGGTTAGCTGGGGCTAAAGAAACAGCTGTGATTAATAAGATACCAGAACTAGTCAAGTGAAACTTTTGCTTTGCTGAGATACTTGAGGCTGGTTGGCTGGAGCTGAAAAATTAGAGGCGATTAAGATGAGACAAGCATTGTTGAGGTGAAATCTCATGGAAAATTTTTCCTGGGAGCACACAGAGGCTGTGGTCCAGAGGCCATCAAGATTGTACCTCGAAATGGCAGCTGAACTTGATGGTGTAAGTCACCCAGGTGGTGGTGGGTTTGAAGGCATGAAGCATGGGGAGAAGTTGAGGCTTGGCACCTTGAGGTCAGGAGGGGCCCAGGAGGGGCCATTGGTGAAGGTGCAGCCTCGGTGGCAGTTGAAGGCCCAGGGTTGAAGAAGCCATGCAAAGAAGTTGAGGCTTGGCACCATGAAGACGGCCCAAGGGAGGCTACTGGTGAAAGTGCAGCCCAGTTGCAGCAGAAGACGCCAGTATTCTGGAGATTCCAGTACCATGGATGACCACTACCAAGAACAGCAGCAGCATCAGGGAGTGGAGCCTGCCTGAGCCTAGAAGATAAGCTGTGTGTGCTGCAGAGGGCAGAGCCTGAGAAGTGACCCAAACCCCTTGCAGGAGCCCTGAAGATTATGAGTGGATCCCAGACAGTGAACATTGTGATGTTTATACAGCTGGGAGTTTGGGTTTGCTTTGATTTGATTGTGATTGTGCCCTGGTTCTTCCCTCCTGAAGTAAGAAAGTGTTTACTTTTTATTTTACTGGAGCCCACAGTTGAGAGACTTTGAATTTTAAAAGATTTTGGATTTTAAGAGATTGACTATTTTAAAGGAGCTGAAATTATAATGTACTTGAATTTGTAAAGACTGTGGGACTTTTAAAGTTATTAATGTTTTAAATGTGAGATCTTGGGGATCAATTAGAAAGGAAGGGTTGTGGCTTAATACTGATATGTTTGTGTGTCAAATTTGTGCTGGCTAGTCTTACATCAACTTGACATAAGCTATCTGAAATGAGGGACCTTCATAAGATGAGTCTCCATAAGATCCAGCTATAAGGCACCTTCATAATTAGTGATTGTTGGGAGAGGTCCCAGCCTATTGAGGGCTGGAGGTCCTGGGTTCTATAAGAAAGCAGACTGAGCAAGCCGTGGTGAACAAGCCAGTAACCAGCACTCTTCCGTGGCCTCTGCATCAGCTCCCCCCTGCACCACCCCCCAGGTTCCTGTCCTGTTTGAGTTCCTGTCCTGGCTTCCTTCAGTGAGGGACTACAGTGGGGAAATGTAAGCCCAATATGTCATTTCCTCCCCAACTTGCTTTTTGGATATGGTGTTTCATTGCAGCAATAGAAACCCTAACTATAATATTGCTTTCCTAAAATCACTTTGCGGAATATTCTGGTGCAGACTGGACCTTTCTCACTGAGCCATAAAACTCATGATGTTTATGGTTATCTACACTCCCTGTGTTCCAGCTCTAGGGTTCTCTATTTATCTAATGTGTCTGAGGCTCAGTTTCTTTCCCTGGACAATATACCAGTGCACAGAGTTTTTCTGGGGTTCAAGGAAGAATAATGTATTTGCAAGTTCTTTAAGTCATAGCCTTCACTTACACTTATACCCCAACATTTGGCCCCTCACTATTCCTCATTAAAATTATATTTTTTTTGTCTATGTGTAGTATCTGTGTGAGCTTGTGTACATGTAGATACATCTGCCATGTGTAGTCATGGATGTAGAAAACACCATCTTCTGAGTTTCACTTTCCACCTGTTTTTTGAGACACCGATTGTCTAGACTGGCTGGCAAGCACGTTCAAGGCATTTGCCTGTCTTCAGCCCAATAGCACTAGGATTGCAGATATGCAGTGCTGTGCTCAGCTTTTAAATGGGTTCCGGGGATCCGAACTCATGCTTTACTGACTGACCCAGCTCTCCCAGCCCTCCCTATCCCACTAACACAACTGTACTGTGGATGAGCTTGCCTCTCAACCAAACCTAACTACGGCCTGTTTGGAAATACCTTCATTTTTATCAGGATTCACCTAAGATTTTGTTTTCTTCTACACAGAAGTCTCTGGTAAAATGGCATTCACCCAGCAACCTGTGCCTCTCAAAGACCCAGATGAGTAGATAACAAGTCTACATTTGCCACTTGCTCCAGCTGAATGCTGGAGACGGGTGAGTGCAGCTTCAGCCATCACAGCAGCCCACTTCTTATTAAAGAACAACAGAATACATAGTGATTAGTGAGAAGCATCTGCCAGGTGCTGGAAATAGACGGGGAAACATTTGCCACAAATAGAAACTTCCTACTCTGGGGACACTGAAATTATGGTTTCCCAAATAGTGGCTAGAAACCCAAATCTTATAGTTTGCAGTTTCTGAGCTGAGGAGGGCAGAAGCTAGAGAGAGAGAACCAAATGTGCAAGGGGAACTCCCAATGAGCAAAGCATTCTGGCTTACAGGAAGCAGACTTGCATGGCTTTCCCTGGTCCCTTTCCATGGTTTCCTAGTTCCTGCTTCGCCTAGTGTACAGTGTGTGTGTGTGTGTATGTGTGTGTGTGTGTGTGTGTGTGTGTGTGTGTGTGTCCTCAGTAAAATTCTATAACAGTTCTTCAGCCAAAAATTACAAATAATTTCTAGTTATCAAATCTCAGTGAGTTCTTCCTCACCAAGTACAAGGCCTCTTACCTTCCTATTCATGGCCCCTTTACACCCAAGACATTTCTACATGACCCAGGTATAGAGGTTTATGAAATAGGTGTATAAACCAAACATTTCTACATGACCCAGGTATAGAGGTTTATGAAATAGGTGTATAAACCAAACATTTCTACATGACCCCAGGTACAGAGGTTGATGAAATAGGTGTATAAACCAAACATTTCTACATGACCCCAGGTACAGAGGTTTATGAAATAGGTGTATAAACCAAACATTTCTACATGACCCCAGGTACAGAGGTTTATGAAATAGGTGTATAAACCAAACATTTCTATGTGACCCCAGGTACACAGGTTTATGACATAGGTGTATAAACCAAAAATTTCTACATGACCCCAGGTATAGAGGTTTATGAAATAGGTGTATAAACCAAACATTTCTACATGACCCCAGGTACAGAGGTTGATGAAATAGGTGTATAAACCAAAAATTTCTACATGACCCCAGGTATAGAGGTTTATGAAATAGGTGTATAAACCAAACATTTCTACGTGACCCCAGGTACACAGGTTTATGAAATAGGTGTATAAACCAAACATTTCTACATGACCCCAGGTATAGAGGTTTATGAAATAGGTATATAAACCAAACATTTCTACATGACCCCAGGTACAGAGGTTTATGAAATAGGTGTATAAACCAAACATTTCTACATGACCCAGGTATAGAGGTTTATGAAATAGGTGTATAAACCAAACATTTCTACGTGACCCCAGGTACACAGGTTTATGAAATAGGTGTATAAACCAAACATTTCTACATGACCCTAGGTATAGAGGTTTATGAAACAGGTGTATAAACCAAATATTTCTACATGACCCCAGGTATAGAGGTTGATGAAATAGGTGTATAAACCAAATATTTGCTGCTGTTATAGAGACCTTTATTTTAAAACAATGCTTTAGTCCACATATAATCTTATTAAGGAGTAGATCAAATTTGCATACTAATGAGATGGGTGTGCTTATTTACTTTTACATTAGAAGTTTTGGCTGAATAGTTGATACTGCCAGACAGAATGCAACTTCAATGTTCTTCAGGGTTGATGGCTATTTTAACTTTATACTTGTCAATGCTGAGAATATCACTTTGTATGAATATATAGTACCAATGGCAGAATACTGGTTATGGTCATTTCAGAAACTGTTGGAAATGCTGTCCTGAACTCAACCCAGAATTCATTGCATGATTTTTTAATGACTCAACAGCAACTCAAACAGCAACTTTTAAAATGAAATGTAACTATAACGTAATATAATCTAAAGACATGCTAATGTGGCCCTTACATGCTGAGGAATCATAGTAGAAAAAAATAATATTTTTGTTTTTTCTAACCATGGTGCTCTTATGAGAGCAGGAGTCATTTTATATACAGTAAAAAAAATACTGCAGCTATTACATTATATTCTGAAACCTGAGCATGCGTTTTCAGGCAGCTTTCAGAAGGAATTTCATGGCATGACAGGCAGTGTTCACTGGCATTGGATGGCATGGCAGGCAGTGTTCACTGGCACTGCGTGATGTGACAGACATCATTCACTGGCATTTCATGACATGACAGGCATCATTCACTGGCATTGCCTGGCATGACAGTATGCTCAGTCTGAAGGATGTCAACAATGGCTACAGTGAAGCTGTGAGATGCAACACAGGCAAGCACTGCCAGAAATGTCACGGATCCATTATGTATTCGATTTGAGATTAATTTCAGCTCAGGTATATTCAGAAACCTTTTACTGTTGCCAAATACTTTGTGACTTCCCCCACATTTTGTGATGTGGCCCTATTTGGGCTCACAACCCTCAGTTTAAGAAGCTGTCATCACCGGGCAATGATGGTGCACGCCTTTAAATCCCAGCACTCGGGAGGCAGAGACAGGTGCACCTCTGTGAGTTCAAGGTCATCCTGGTCTACAGAGTGAGATCTAGGATAGCCAGGGCTACACAGAGAAACCCTGTCTTTGAAAAAAAGCTGTATCTAGACCCCTAACAGGGTACCTTCTTCCTTTCCCTTTCTCCACGAATTCCTCAGATGCCATTTTTTCTAAATAGATAGCATCTCTCCTACACAAAGCCAGCATGCCTCATATTGTTTATAACTGTTCATTTCTAAAGCCCCACGTTACACCTTGCCAATGGGATAACATTCAAAGTACCAGTCGTGGCTTAAATAGAAATGGTTGCCGTCAGCTCACATGTTTAAACATTTGGCTCCCACCTGGTGCTATTGTCTGGAGAGTTGTAGAACTTTCTGGCTCTCTAGAGGAAGTGGGTCAGGGCAAGTGTGTCTTTGGGGATTGATAGCCTGGCTCCACTTCCTGTCCATGCTCGCTTTCTATTCCACCCAGAGGTGAGGTGAGAAGTCCTGCCACCATGGAGCTGCCCACTGCCGCGCAGGATGTATTTAACAAATTAAAATTATAACCACATCCCTCCGCACAGGGCAGAAGGGGAGATGAGAAACTCACAGAAGCATGTTTACTGTCGCAGCTGATGGAGTGAGTCCCAGAGGAAATTCAACTGGTTTGTTTGCTTCTGAGACAAACAGTCTCAGACTGGTGGGCGTGATTTTTCCTACCTCCCTGCTCTCCTTGGAGCTTTAGCCCAAAGTGTGCAACAAAAACCAGCTTCTGTAATTCTGTAGTTGATCATCAAAAATGTATAAGGGAAAGAGACAATATCAACAGAGAAAGTTTACTATTAAGAAAAATAAATGATAATAAACAATATATCAGATGGTGGAGATTTAAGATGGAAACAACAGTTTGTTCAATTCATTTCCAAATTCAACTCCCACAAAGACTCCATTCTTCATCCTTGAGCTACCATACTGACTTTGGTGAAAAAAATATTATATTCACTGAAACATTGTAATGAATAACTCCTAATTAACATGCTTTTATATGTTGTTATATTAAATGATTGACATTTTTCAGTATTAACAGACATTACTTCAGCCCTCTATTTTTAAGTTTATTTGGAGGTCTAGAGCTATAGCAATTGGAGCTTACTAATGGTCAAAAAAAAAAAAAACTCTCATCTATTATATATTATTACATGGTGACCAAGGTAGGACAGAAAAAGACAAACTGAAATTGAAAATGATTAAAACTTTTAATCATTTTTTAATTTTTACTTTCAATTTTGCTTCAAATTTTCTACTAAGAACAAGGGCTCTTTTAATTTTAGAAGATTTTTTTTTTATTTGTTTTGTAGTGTTGGAGAAAGAACCCAAGGCTTCACAAATGATAGGCACATGCTCTACACGTGAGCTATACCCACAGCCCCTACAAAAGTCATTTTTTATCAACAATTTAATTATCATCAACAAAACTTAAATACCTTCTTCCTTTACATATTGATAAATTATTAAGTATTACTCTTTATAAGATAAGATGGTGAAAACATGGCCCATATCTGCAAGGAGGTCATCTTAGAAAGAAGTGCTGGAATTCAAGAGACATGAATGCGCTGTGTTTACTGTGAGGATGTCCAGAGTGTAACACAAGCATTAGAGAAGGAAGTCCTGACTCAGCTGGGTACAGGAAAGAGGAGCAGACTCCTCTGAAAGAAGCAGCCAAGCTGAGCTCAAGAGCAATGTTCCTTCTGCTACTGGGAGAGGGGTAAAGAAAGGAAGAGAGCCCCCAGCAGAGAGAAAGAGGAAATGGGATCACATTGGAGTCCATAAAATTACCATGGTAACCCACAAAAACAAGATGAATGCAAGATCCGTGACAGAACAGAGGGAATGGCAAAGGAGATGTGAATGACAGGGCAGATTAAACCTATAGGACTTGGGGACTGGGTGGCTGCACAGGCTGAGGAAAGGAAGGAGACATGAGCTCAACCTTTATAGACTGTTCAGCACTCCAGTACCAGGGGATTGGTGAGGCCATCGGCTCAGCAGACGACATTAGAAGCTTCAACTTTGGGCAGAGAAAAAATAGAAGATGGAAACTTATTCGGGTCACAAAGAGTTTGATCTGCCTCCCAACTGAGCCTGAAGCTGTCTTTGAAACACAGAAAGAAGTGTGGTGCTAGAACCTGGATGAAGCTCAAAGCAAGAGTCGAACTCTTGGGTGCAGAGGTCATCACCCCGACACAACGGCTGTTAAGACAGAGGGCAGGAGCAGCCTCATGAGCATGCCCCCTGGACCAGGGGACCGTTCTCCGCTCCCACCTTGCCCCCTTTCCCAAGCTGAAGCCTCATTGAAGACCTTAAAATTTAATGTCCCTACTTAGAGACCTTTAGAGAATCCAAACTCACTGGCAGTCAGAAAAATGCCAACTGAAAAGACAATGAAATTCTATTTTTGCCTAGTAGGTTGGGAAAAAATTAAAGATTGATAATATCCATTGCTGGAAGGCACACAGGGAAATGAGAGCTGCTATATTTCTGGCATGAGGCAAATTGCTATGATATTTTGGGATATCTATTATCCATTCAAACCCTTATGACTTATGATCCAGCAACTGCACTCTTGAGAATCTATATTCCAGAAACCAAAGCAACAGTCCAAAGGACACATATACAAAGACTTCATCCCTACATTACTTATGAGAGTTAAAATTTTTTAAAAAGGAAAAAAATGACAACTAAAAATGCAATTTTCAGTAAAAAGGAAAAAAATGACAACTAAAAATGCAATGTTCAGAAAACTAAAAATCTATTATTATTAAGAATTATTATGTAACTGTCATATATATTTGGATATGAATCTACAAAGTCATGTTTAATAAACTCTGAGGGTGTGGATGGGGATCAGCTTGCCAAATTCGAGATTGTCTTATTAAGAGAAAACAAAGGGGGAAAGTGTATCTTCTTAAAGGTTTGTTTTTTATTTTTATTAGTGTGTATACTACGTGTTTGTGTTTGTGCATGTGTGCATGCAAACCTTTGGAGGCCAGAAGATGTGGTCAGATATGCTGGGACAGGCCAGAAGATGTGGTCAGATATGCTGGGACTGGTGTTACAGGCAGTTGTGAGCCAGTCAACATGGATGCTGGGACCTGAACTTGAGACCTCTGCAAAAACAGGAAGCCTTGAAACTGCTCCTCCATCTCTCCAGCCCTCAAGTGATAGCCTCTAATAGCCAGGTTAACACTAACTGATAGAAGCACAGCAGTGACTTTGCTAACTAGTATTATGTTAAATATAATATGTGTTACGAATTTAATATAAAAATCTCACAAAATGCAAATAAGGGTCATCGTCATTCTCATGTTTACATGAAGAAAATGAGGTTAAGTAACTAACCCAAGGCAGCTCACACAGGTAGCAATGGCAAAGGGGCTTTTTACTCTAGGTAGAGGGGCTTAGAATTTGTACATTGAGCCTCTGGACTATTTGGAGATTGTTACTTTTTTTTATACCACTGTATTGTCAGATTTGTTAAATATTTCTAATATTTTCCTTACAAATTCACGATTGGTAACAGGAGCCTATAGTACCATCTTTCCAAGTGCCTGGTAATGAAAGGGAGGATCTAGCTGGCTGGTGGCTGGTGTTCAGCTTCTCCCAGGCTTAGAGCTTTATTTTGTTCAAGACACTATCCATCCCTATTCACAAAAGTCTCTGAAAAGCTTCTGAGGATGCTGCTTTCTAGGGGGAGAACTGGGAAGAGTGAGCTGAGCTCACCAATTCCCTCATGTTTTAGCCTCTGAGGGTTCAGAGAAGTAGTCTATTATCAGAGAAGACAAGGGTCCCACCTTGCCAGCCTGACCAGAAGCAGATCAAGTGGAACAGAGCCCTGGTGCCTCCTTTATGTGGCAGCTCACAGCTGTCCAGGATGGGCCTCCCATTGCCCCTGATGGCTTTTGGTCACCTGGGATAATAGGATGGGCACAGAGTGAATACCCACAATGCACTTTCCCCAATGATCAGAACTCACAGAACTCTGTTTCCCATTATTCCGGTCAAGGCTCAGTTCCCTTTGTGTCTTGCATGTTTGGGGGAATGAGCCATAATAGCCACAATTTCAGTCTCAGATGAGTGGGTTTATTAAGCAAATAGCAAGAAAAATTATAAAGAACAAATAGCAAATAGTAGTAGGTAGCTAGAAACAGCTAGATAGCAAGATATACCAAGTTACAAACGTCCAACAGCCAGAAAGGACAACTGGAGCAGCCTGATGGAGAGAGCGCAAAAGAGGGCAACATTATCAACTGGGGACTTGGGACACCCAGCAGAAATGGGCTGGGGAGACAGTAATGAAGTAGCTTCCACCTGAGGGTTTCCCCACAGAAGAGCTTCCAGGATCTCATTCCTGCTGCAGGCATTTTTATACCATGGGCTCGACAATTTGGAAATGGCTGCCTTCTCACTGTTCTTAAGAGTGTAGTGTGTTTAATACCTTCAGATGTTGACTTTCTTTTCTGCTCCCTGCAACAGTATTTGGGGGCCAGTCTACCCAAGAACACGGAGTTTTGGAGGACACATGGATATTTTGTAGGAGCCCTTGATGAGGGAGGACTTTCCCATTTCAGAGTCCAATTTTTAAGAAACTTACCCAGCAGATGGAAATTTACCGATACATTGTATTTGACACATTATCAGATGACTTCCTCACTGGGAAAGAGGAGCCTCACATGCTTTCTTCCCTAACTTGTATTATTCTTCCCCAGAGGACCCACCTCCACCTCACATGACACTGTAGTTTGGATGTGGAGTGTCCCCCAGAGGTCCACATAGTAAAGGCTTCAGGTGGCAGTCTATGCTGATGCTGGGAGGCAGGAGAATCATCGGGAGATAAAATCTAGTGGGAGTTAGGTCATTGGAAACCCCTCTCTCTCTCTCCCTCTCTCCCTCTCTATCTATCTATCTATCTATCTATCTATCTATCTATCTATCTATCTATCTATCTATCTATCTATCATCTATCTATCTATCTCTTCCTCCCACCCTCCCTCCCTCCTTCCTTTCCATCCCTCCTTTGTAGCCACCATGAGGTAGGCTGCTTTGCTCCACCTCACACATTATGATGTTCTACCTCACCACAGGCCCCAAAGTAATGAAGCCAACTGACTGTGGGGTCACATCTATGAGTTTGAGGCCAGCTTAGCATACAATGAGACCTTGTTCTCTCTCCCCTCTAAAAATGAATACATACATCAGCACTGAGTCATTAGTCAAGATTTTACTATCATAGAGAAAGACCATTTTAAAAGGTATAGACTAGGAAGGAGTTTAATGCAAAAGGTTGAGAATATTGCTAACTTCCTGCAAGAAATTCCCTATTTTTGTCAGTGGTGACTCTCATTTCTCAGCTCTTTTTGATGCAAAAGGAATAGAAGGAATAGTTTCTTGGTGATCATTTTTAAAGACAGAAAGTCATTAGGTACCTGTCACCTGCTTATTCTGGAATCTGCAGACGCTACTCTGCTTCTTAATGTATTGGTTGTCGTCTTTCCTCCTCCTTGGTGATTTCCCAACCAGTTATGTCCCATGGGCTTTGAGTTCTCCTTCAGAGCAGCACTTTCCCCTCATCCTCATCCCCACTCTGGAAGGACAGAGACAAAGACTTTTCGAGTTCCTGCGGAAGTCCTTCCACCCAGGAAGCCAGCACTAAACAAATGCTGAAGTCTGTGGTTTTAAACCACTCGTCACCTAGAATCTGCCAGAATAAACCAGATTCCATGAAGGGCTTTCACCGAAGGTCAGGGAACAGGAGCACATTCCGAGCTGGGGCTGGAGAGGGTGCACTTGTTGTACTTGAGGGATATTTTTCATTAGACAACTCAAGAGCAATTTCCGGTTGGGAACAGCTCATGTAGGCAGCTCCCACCCCCCACCCAACAGGGAACAAAGAACTACACAAGCATGGAGCTAATTTATCTTCCCTGATATAAAATGTTCCATCAATTTTTCAAGGAGATTTATTGAATACATAAGTCCTAGAACGTTCTTTCTACAGACCTGTAAAAATGTCAGCAGCATCTCTTTTCTCTCTTGATATCACTACCAGGCAGCTCCTCTGGTTGGCATATGATGCCAATGAGACCAAGGCCATGCATCTGAATACATCAGTTCCATTCATGTGGGCAATTGTTCCACACACATGAGGTACACCAACCATCTCAGCAATGGTATCACAAATGCAGAATGGGAAACCATTGATGGAGGAGTGAAAACCCATCACATACACACAGCGTACACGGCCAGAGTTTGGTCTATTTTGAACAGTCTTTCTTCCCTAGCCTCAATTTGCTCCTCCATACCCTACACGCTAGTCATTTTGTTCAAACCTCCACTATTCGCTGTTTCTCCTCATTTTCTGATTGTTGCCACAGTGATCTTCCTAAGCTTGTCCTTAAATAGGGACATTTGGTGCTGCCCAGGCCCTATGCTTAGCAAATAAAAGGTAGGGGAAGGATGAACCACCAAAGCTCTCTCTACCTTTCTACTCTTTGCTCGGTAGGATTAAAGTTCAATTTTAACATCTAAGTTAAACCATCCCATGAGACCCATAAGTTATGGCAACAAGATGGCCTTCATGCAGGTACAGATTCCTTGGGCAACACTGCATTGATGGATTTACCCTCCTCCTGTAACCCTACATCTCTGAGGCTGTCAGACACTAAATACTGAACTAAGTAAGGACAGAACCTGCATGGTTTGTGTTTGTACATCCAGGAGGTGGCTTAATCCCTGGCATGCAGTGAGTTTAGATGCTGTCAAATAGCAAACTAAACGGACAGGCCTCCCTCCACTGGTACTGATGCTAAAGCCAGGCGAAGCTGAAGGGTGAAAACAGAGGCAGACATATCCCGACTCCAACCTTCCACAGTTCTGTGTAGTAGTTACTATTCTCTCCCTGTGACAAATACTCTGGCCATGGCAATGTAAGGGAGAGCAGCTGAGGCTGGTGGCCCACAGCAGGAACTTGCAGGATACCTCGTTCAAACTTCTGTGGGGGGAGGTTAAGACTTAGGGTGGAAGTGAACCTGGGTCCACTCCAGTGACTCACTGTCCCAGCCTTGTTTCCTGCCTCAAGGCTCCATAATTTCCTCAAACAGTGCCACCACCCAAGGACCAAATGTTCAAGCACGAGCCTGTGAGGAATAGTTCACATTGAAACCATAATGCTTGGTTATCCATACACTTATCTGCAAAATCAACATAATAGTAGTGCCCAGATCTGAAACCCAACAGGCAACATCTGTAGTCAATGTTAAAATCAAGAACATGAGATCACTTTGTTAGACTGGCAGAAGTTGAGAGGGGCAGCCAGAAGATCTGTCCATCCAACCAGTAATTATGGAACACCTGCTGGGCAGCTGGCACTGTTCCCATGGGCCCCGGTCTTCTGGGCCATGCAAATCAAAGAGGTGTCAATTTGCCCCTACAGAAGGTGTGGATTAAGGGGCCCACTATAGTTACACACAGCACAACAGAGTTGGGAAACTGATTCCTTGGGTAAAGGAATTAGTTTTCTTTGAATGGAATTTTCCATTCTTATTTCTTTCTGAAAGAGACATAATATGTCTCTTTCAGCTTACGTAATACTTCATTCTCGAACAGCCCAAGTTTCCTCTTTGCGGGCTCACAAAGGCACTCATCTTTCTGAGCACCATGACTACATAATAAAGAAAAATGGAGTGTCAGATGCCGCAGAAGAGGGATCCATCTTTGAGAGGAAGCCGGCCTGTGCTGGGGAAAAAAAAAAAATTGGATGTTGGAGGGAATAAAGCTTTAGTGACTGTCCTAGGTCCTAAACTGTCATTGGCTTGTGTGACCTTTGGTGGATTAAGTGTCTCCTCTGGGTCTCAGTTCATTCTCCCTAATACGTAATTGATAGTCCCACCCTAGGGCCACTAAAACAATAGGCCACCTGCCCTGCTACACTGATCACCCACACCAGAGAGAAGATTCAAAGGCTTGACCCAGAAATGCCTTGAAGTTTGAAAGAACCTAAGGACTCCAAAGGAACAGTTACTCTTTAAAGAACTTTGTATTTCTGTGAAAGGAAAACAAACTCTCCTCTTCTGCATGTGCCTAGCTAGGCTTAAATTCTAAGGATTTTATTTAAAATAGTCGGTGCCCTCCCTAACACACACACACACACACACACACACACACACACACACACACACACACACACACACACTGTTCATTAATTGCCCAGAACAGTACTTTTGTTTTATTTTATTGAAAATAAATTCTTCTCTCATACAATACATCCCGACCACATTTTCCCCTCCTTCCACTCCTAGCTCCCCCGCCACCTCTCCTCTCCCCCCGATTCACCCTACCACCACCACCACCACCACCTATTTCCTCTTCAGAAAAAGAGCAGGCTTCCAAGAAACAGCAGCCAAACTGTACAAATCAAGATACAATAAGACAAGGCAAAAGCCCTCATACTGAGGTTGGACAAGGCAACCCAACAGGAAGAAGAGTCCCAAGAACAGGCAAAGAGTCAGAGACACGCCTGCTCCCACAGTTAGGAGTCCCACAAAACCACAAGCTAACAGCCATAAATTACATGCATAGGACCTGGTGCAGACCCATGCTGGCCCTGTGCTTGCTGCTTCAGTCTCTGTGAGACCATGTGAGCCCTGCTCAGTTGAGCCCTGGTGGGCCATGTTCTGGTGTTCTCCATCACTTCTGACTCCTGCATTCCCACCCCCTGGCCTCCTGCCAGATTCCCTGATCTCTGAGGGGAGGTACCTGATAGAGACCTCCAATTTAGACTCTGCATAATGTCTGGCTGTGGGTCTCTGCATCCACTCCCATCTACTGTCAGAGGAAGCCTCTCTGACGATGACTGGATAGGACAGTACTTCTTAATCATTTTGTCAGTGAGTGTTCATCCCTTGAAGAACCATTCAGATATTCTGCCCCCAGGAATTTTCGCTTCCATGGAAGTTATATAGGCCTCCAAGATATATGGCCTAGAATAGACAGTCAATATTTTTAAACCAAAGCTTACTTTCCTATATATTTTACTTTAATCTTAACTTCATTTAGAACAAAGCTGATTAACAGCAGTGCATGCTTACAGTGGGCAAGGCTGGGCTACAGCATCAAGGGGGATTGCTGTCCTGGCAACAGAGAAGGGTATTCGTAGATGCCCTCAGCAGTGAACTGCTGCCTCAACCAAGGTCATACTCTTCCCCCAGGCAGCATCCAATGACTGGTCCTTGTAGATTATAAAAATTTACCCTCTGCTAGAAACTCTCAAGGGCTACCACATTTGTAGAGGACTTCCCATGGTTGGCTGAGGTCAATCGACCAACTCCTGATGTATCCCTTCACTTCAGGATTTGATATGGGGGCTTATAACAAAGTAGCATGATGTCAACCTTTATTTGCTTATGGGGGAAACCCAATCAAGGCATTTGCATAACCACTTCTGTTTTTTCTGCACTGATCCCCACAACGTTTATCTTTCATTCTTCATTCCACCCTTGAGTGTCTCCTTGGGCGCTCCTTTCTGTCACACAATTCTCTACAATTTATGAGAAGCTTCTCCTCATGTTAAAGCTGTAGTTTTTGAAGTACTCCAAATCCTAGGAAATTTGAAAACCACCCACCAGTGTATGGAAGGAAAATACTGGAATTTTAATTTTGTTTATGTTTGATCCAATTACTAAAGAGCAAATTGAACAACTAATATTTCATGAGCAAGTACAGGGATGCACTGACAGCAAGGTGGCTTTAGGACTCCAGAATCTCCAGGCTCAGAGCAGCTGACAAGGCATTAGGAACAACTTACCTTTGATTTCTAGCAAGTGCACAATCTAACTCGATGTATTTATGGATAATTTTGCCTTGAATGCTCACATCTTCCTAGCGTTTTGCAGTGGGATATTGGAAACCACAAAGCTCCTGCTCCACAGAGGTTCACTGATTTCCCCTGGATACCAAAGAGCTGTCAAGCCTTGAGATGATTCTCAGCTACTTTTACCAACACTCAAGTCCATTAGACACAATTTCCAATGCTTTCTGTAATATAAGAGATTAGCAACAATATCTAGAAAATATCTCTCAATATTCAACAATAAATGACCTCTACATTTTTTTCTTTTATGTTTGTCTCTCCTGATATAGGAGAGTTTTAACAATGAATTAAAAAAGTCACTTAAAAAAGAGAACATTTTGAAAACAGATGTCTGGTACTATTTCCATGATCACATGATCTTGTTGTCTGAAAACAGTATGTCCCACTTAAAATTTTTCTTTCTCTGCTTTCTTTGGAGACTTGCTCTATTTTTAAATCTTCTAAATAAAGACATGTGGGTGGGGCTTGAACTTATTTGTTAAAAGTATAGGGACTTGATATCATCTGATTAGTTCATAAGAGCAACTGATTGACAAAGTGATGAAGGTGAAAATTTATTAGTGGGATGTGACAAAAGACAATTTGCATAATTAGTGAATGAGATTGGAAAATGAAAGGATAAATGTTGTAGCAAGCATAGTCACAGATGTATTTCTTTCTTTTGAATCTGCATATCTTAGTGAATTATATTTTCTAGCCGCAATAGCCATTTGAATAATATATTCAAAGAAACTAAACTTTGAACCTCATCTTTAACAAAGTATTTACAAAGATCATTAGCAAGCTGTTAAATCAAGATTTCCTTCTTCATTTGCATTGCTTTCATTAAAATGGAAAATTTTGTGATGGAAGTAAAAAGATCTTTTATTCCCTCAGTAGTAAAAAAAAAATCACTTATATTACTTATTAGTACATCATCTTAAATTCCTGTTCCAAGTGTCTTAGATGAGATATTGGCATTATGATATGTATAAATACTACTAGTAAGTATATCTTAGATGATGTGCTCGAAATATTTTACTCCTAAATGCAAAAATAAAATCTTAAGACTGCTTCTTGGATTAATTTCCTGTGACTGTTGTAACAAATGACTACAAACTTAGTGACATAAAAAAAAAAAAAAGAAATTGGGGCAGGGAAATGGCTCAGTAGGTAAAGCATTTGACATGCAATCATTAAGACCAGAATCCAGGTCCCCAGAACCCACATAAAAGCCAGGTAGGCATGGCAGCCTATCTACAATCCCAGCACTCAGAAGGCAGAGACGGGAATCCCTGGGGCAAAATTGCAAGCTATACTAACCCAGTTGGTGAGCTCTGGTTTCAGCAAGAGACCATACCTCAATATAGAAAGAGAAGAATGATGGAGGGAGAAACCTAATATCAACTTCTAGCTTCTACACACACAAGCACACACATACTCCTGCACCATCACATACGTGCGTGTGCAAACATGTGTACATGCACATGCAAGAAGAAAACATATTTATACTCTTATATTTCTGGAGGTCATAAGTATTGAGACCTGTCCCCAGAGTTTTTGGTTCAGCAGGTCTGTGGCAGACCCAATAATTTGCATGTTTACCAGGTTCCCATGCTTTACTGAAGCACCTGGCCCTGAGGTCACATTTTGAGAAGCACTGAAGAGGAAATATATTGAGGCCCTTGTGAGTTGGAACAAAGGGCTGGTGCCAGAGGTGTATCTGTATCTAGCATGTCCTCTGGCTCAAGGAGCCAATGGAAAAGGAACCCTGACAGGCAAAAAGGACACAGGGCACCAGCCAGTTTAATATACAGCCTGATGATCTAGTGTCCAGCAATCTAGAAGCTCCAGCAGTCAAATATTTCAACTTAGTATGTAGTATGAAAGACTAGTTAGTCTTTAACTTTAGTTGAAGAAAATGATAGAGTCCTGGTATCTCACATTCTTGAGAGTTAATGCAAGCAGATTGTATGGTCAGTTTCCTCATTTGAATGAGTACATTTACAAGCAGCTCAGGAATCCCTGAAGAAATAGAGAAAAACCATGAGCAAGCTGACAGGTCATCAACCATCGCTTACACAACAACATGGTCCTGTCTTATGATCCACTCATTACTTCATACCAGAAATAATAGCTATTCCCTACATGGGATGGTTTCCCTCAGAAACAGACATGTTTGAGGTGATTAAGAGGCCACCACACACCCTCCTACAAGTTCTGCCTCCATGTCAGATGCTCCTGAGTGGACTCTGGAGGAAGGAATTGAAGACACACCCATGAGCACACACAAAGGAGCATGCACTCAGTCATTCAACAAACACTGTTCCATGTTCTGCTCTTGCAACCGGTGCTCTGTGAGACATGCATCTTTTAAACTTACAGGATTTATAATAGTTTTAAGTGTTCTCTTATATTGCAAATATGAATTATCTCCCATTATCGGTGTTCTTTGTCTTCCTCCTGGTCAAAATGTTTAAGCTCGTTTGCCTCTCTCATTAAGGTGTGGTCCTAGGGCCAAATTTTAGACTACAAAATTAAGTGTATTAATGTGCGTTTATCCTGGCTTGACCCATCAATATGTTTAATGCATAAGGTCACCAGTTGAGTGGACCAGACAATAGGATCTGAACAAGAGAAAAGTCATAAGACCAAAGGTGTCCAAGCTTCCAAATGACTGGATGAAATAGCTCATCTCATACCTAGTGAATTAAATAAGTTTCTATTGTGTTATATTTCTGGAAATGGGAGGAATGTTTCATATAGTAGTTAGCCTGCCCGGATAGTATTATCATTACTCTTAACAGAGCCATACTTTTAGAGAAATAGTGGAACTTGAACAACAAATATGTTCATTTTAAGTTTCAAACAGGTGAAAAGAAGAGACTTGCAGATCCTAAAAGGATACTGTTTACGATCTGAAAAATCTGGCATGCTCCTTTGTGGTGTGCCATACCTTTGTGGTGTGCCATAGAACACTATGAGGGCAACAGAGAAGGAAGACCATTATGTTCTGATGACTCTGAGTAATGCTTACTTCAAACACAATTCACCGCAAGTTTTAAACTTGATCTCAGCCAAAAGGCTAAGAGCTGATACTTTTAGAAGAAATACAATACATGGAAAAGCATACATTAGTCAAGCCTGAGGAAATTCCAGCTGTTGAGAGCGTGAAAACCCCTATTCTGATGTCTCCTGTCATGGACGTGGGCCATGCTCATATGAACACCACTCACAGAAGGAAATAACACACCTCTGAGATGTTTGTTTAGAGAGATCGAGCACATCAAGCTGCAGAGCATCTCTCTTTGATTCACTCCATCTGACCCTTTCCTACATGAGAACAGAGAACTCTGTAAGTACCACAAAGCAACGGTCACTGTGGCCAACGCAGAGCAACATTGCTCTGCCACAAGCAGAAAGAAAACATGCAGCTCACATGTCCACAGTACACTAAGCGTCAGAAGTTGCCATGACCCTGACACCACACAATGATTTCCTTACAGCTCTTCAGGGTACTGGCAGAGGGGCAAAATCAATGGCCAGGGCTTCGAGCCATCATCCAGGATCAAGGCCTAGTGCATTCTTCATGTCCAAGTCCCTTGCTGATGATTCATCAGGACGCAGACACCCTAGACTGTTTCTGGAATGGAAAATCAATACCCTTGTCAATGAGCTGCTTCTCCTGCCAGGGCTGGCGAACATGCTATTCCCAAATCTTCTCATACTCGCTTTGCCCCTGGCTTTTCCTACACCCACACAACTCTCTTTGTCTCTGGTCAAGAGAGAAGTAGCTTCTTAAATTTCAGCTTCTATTATGTGAACATCTGTGAGCAAATAAACTGTGAGTGTGGTTTCCATGCCGTCCCCTGCTTGGGACCCCACATTTCATTCCCAACCCATTGAGACCCAATGCACCTGGCAGATGAATCGATGCTCAGTGGGTGGTTCTAAATCTATAAATAATTCAAAGACAATAAACAAAACAAGGACTCCATTCCTTTCACTGAGAGAGGAGACTGAATTTAGAAGATTATCACCTTAGGCTACAATTTAGGAAATTACATTTCAGTTTCAAAAGAACTGATCATATAGACATAAAAATAAAAATTCCCTGAACACTGTTTGACAAATCCCTGCCATTTTCCATTACAACAACATTGGTCACCATGAACACAGTGCTGCAGGAACCCAACCAAAATGCCACACTGGATAATCTGGCAAACATTGGAAATGTAAATTAATTTAACATTGTAAACAAAGCAGCCTCTTAGAAAATATGTTTCAAATTGTAGGCATGCCATGACTGTTGGGGAGGAATCATGCCCGTGGTGTGATAGGCGTGATGTATAAACTGGAACAAGAGAACATTCTAGTCTGCTGCTGGGCTATCGGTCACCTTTCTTTTGTTTAAGATGACCTGGGGATCGTCAAGCAGAGACCAAAAAACAAGTTACTAAAAATTTGTGAAGTTGATTAGAATCTCTGTTTTACTTCTCAGACACCAAGACAACAAGATTATATAAGCATGGATGCAGACAGCCTGTTTCTGAGGGGAGCAGACTCCAGGAGAGAGAAGTGACATTATTGGGTGACCTGCTCCTGAGGGTCTCCACGTCCCAACCATTCACACCCATTTTTATTCAAGCTTCTAAGAAAAGACGACTTTCTTCTTAGATATCTATGGATGACAATCTCCCAAGACAAGGAGCAAGAATCTCGCAAATTCATCCTCATTTGTACTCAGAGTGGACAAAGAAAGGCACCCTGGCTTGCAGAAGATCCAAGATTTAGCAGAAGAAGCCTAGGCAGTCTGAACTTGAGTAGCAGGGCACATGGATGGGATTGAGAAGGTCGGACATTGCCTCTGTCCTCAGCTATGGTTCTAAGAGCTGCCTTTCTCAGTGCCATGTGGTTGGCGTATTCTAAGGAAGAGAGGTCATACTACCTACTTGAATGATCCCCAAAGCTACAGATCACTGGTTGACTCATTATTTATAATTCCTCTTGGACAATGACCATAAGAAAATCTAGACACTGGGAAGATGATTCAGTGAGGAGATTTTGCTACAAAAGCATGAGTATCTGTGTTCATATCCCAAGAACTCATGCAAAAAGGCAAGTATGGCCATACACAACTGTAACCCTAACTTTGGAGGAGCAGAGACAGGAGGATTTGGAGCTTGATGAACATAAGCCCACTTGGGGATAAAGAATTGCAGGCTTTGGGTTCTAGTCTCGAGGGAATAAGGAAGAGAGCAAGAAGCCACCCCAAGTGTTTTCCACACTAGACAGAGTAAAGCCTGTGTCGCTCACTGCTCATTCTGGTTTCATTTATTCAGCCTGTGTAAGTGGAGCACAGGTACAGCACACCAGTGTATGCTGAAGATACCGTTATGAATGGCTCCTGACGATCCTGTCCTCATGATGCCTATGCTCAGTGAGAATAGGAAAGAACTCCCTAAAGTCAATAGAGAACTTTCTGACCAATATAAGCCCCATAAATAGACTGAACCGGATGCAGAGAAAGAAAGGGACAGAGAAGAGTCTTTTTGGATAGTGTGTTCAGGAAAAGGTCTCTCTGACATTAAAGGTGACATTTAAGCATTTAAGACTTGAGGCATGAGAAGGAGCCGACCATGAAGAAGGCAGGAGAACATTTTAGACAGATAGATGAGCAAGTTCCAAGGCTCCTAAGCCTCAGTAGAGCCTGGGGCACAGAGCAAATGCCAACAGACTGGGTGCAGGGCTGAAAGCAGATAGGAACCACAACCTGTTGAAGCTGGGGAGCCCTGGGCAGGCATGCACAATTGATTTTAAGCCAATGGGAAGACTTTGAAAGGTTTTAAGCGGAAGGGTGACACAATCCAATTTATGTTTTCAAAAGCTCTTTTTAGCTGCTCTGTGGAAAATGGGCTGGGCAGAGTGGAAGGATGATACGCTAAGATTTGAAATAAGTTAAAACATGCTCCATGAAACCTAGGAAGTCAGCCTTCAACGAGACAGAATGAAACATATGACCATTATGTAGTTTCTGTCATATATTCAATGGGGTACATGTGCCCTCGGCACCACAGCATTATGAAGAAGGGGCATTGGGTCTCATTTCCTGTCACCTATCAAATTTAGCCGTGTCAAAATAAAGTCAGATGGATATAGATGGTGATTCTTAGCACATCATGGGTACATTTATACAAAAAGCAGTGCAGCTTGAAAAACCACTCCACGTTTTCCCCTGAAACTGAAAACTTCATCTATGCAGGAGTGGAGCTTTTGCTATTGATTACCAAATTATAAGTAGGAGCTTATTCCAGTTTGGAATTCTTGATTTTCAGTCTGCTCCCCTGAAGAACTCCACAGTCAAGCTTTTCTGGGTCTGCTGGCTGTGACTGTGTATAGTGGTAATGACTGCCGAAGCCGAGTGCCCAGGAAGAGCTTCCTGCAGATCAGCAAAGTGGGCTTCGATCTTAGGGGCTCGGCAGCAGCGGGCCACTCTCAGATCTGTGGGAACAGTGGGGACACCTGAGTGGATACATGTGCGATAATTAGCAGAGGTAGCAGGCCAGGGGTGTGTGAGGCTGGACGGGGCTAATGACCCAGAATTGGCAATTGAGAAATAAGGACATCCCCTCTTCTATCCCCTTTGGCAAAGAGGCTGGTGCTAGATGTGACCAAACGGCCTAGCAGCAGAGTAGAGAGGAAAGAAGCACCCGAGTCCAGGGTTGAGAGATGAGGATTCCCTTTCTTTCCCTTCACCGTCCTTCCTAGTGCTGGAGATCTGGAGACCAGCAGATTGCACATGGTGGAGATGTGGAGACCAGCAGATTCCACCTGGTGGAGATCTGGAGACCAGGAGATTCCACATGGAAAGCACCGCTCTGGACATCTGGCGTGTTCCCTAAAACCAGCTTCCTCACTCCTTCATCTCCAGTTACTGGTTGGTTTGAGCTCAGTTTCCTCACCTCACTGTGACTGTAACGCTCCCACCTAGGACTTGTTGAGGGGACATCAGGAGGAGAGCTGGTTCTGTGTCTCTAACCCCCTCCTCCTCCTCCTTAACCCCCTTGAAAATATGCAGTGGTTTCCCCTGCCAGGAGATGTGGTCTCACAGTCAGGGCGAACGTGTGAGGCCGGGGCCTGGGGAGATGGCAGGGAGAGGAGAGGCTGTGGGTGTGTTCCCTGTGCGACAGACGGTCACTGGACAGTAGTGAGAGGAAAGGAGGATGTAGAATTGAGAGGGTGCTCCTAAGTCAAGAAATGGGCACCATGCTCAAAGCCCACAAAGACCCGCCCCAAACTCTCCCACCACTGTTCCGACATTTGCCTGTTAGCTCAGTTTTCTTCCAAAGAGATTCTTGTACCTTAGCTATCTTACAAAGACACAGGATGTGCAGAGAGTCAAACCTCTGCAGGTGTCTTCTCAGTGACTCTTTATTAACAGTTTTCACGATGGCCATCCATATAAACCCTACTGACTCCTCCTATGTTCCTTTGACTACCCGCCCCCCCTTCATTTCATGACGCTAGTGTCTGCTGCACTCTACCCAGAAACACCACAGCACATGATGGGCATGGTCGTTAGCTGCAGGTGATTCCGACCTCTACGAAGATGGGCACTCGGCTTTCTGCGTTTATTAGGGACCTTAAGGTTTTCCTGTGGCTTGTTATTGTCAGTTTCCTGAATGTACTATCTGCAGAAACTTCTCAATGTCTTACAGTCTTGTTCTAACCTGGAGACAAAATGTTGTTGTTTTTTTGTCCAGCCCAAGCCAAATGTTTATCTTCTTCTATCTGCTGGCTCTGCAGCCTAGTGGAAGGAACAGTAAGGAAGGGCCCCAACCCAGATGCCTGAGTTTGAATCTCAGCGCTGCCACTTACAAATGACCTTAGTCAAGTCACGAACACAGTCAAGTGGAAACAAAGCAAGCCCCTGTCCTATAACAGTTACCAGGAATGAGTCACTAATCATGTAAATGTTTGGGATAGCTACCTTGGCACATAACAAGCTATTGTGAAGCATGAGGAAACTGTCCATTGGTCCTCTGTCTTCCTGCTGGGGGGGAAAAAACACCCTAAAATAAGGAGTGGTGTTTATTTCAATGCCTCATTCAGGACAAAATTCAAGTGTAAGTATCCAGCAGAGTGAGCCTCCCTCCGTCGGGACGGCCTGTCTTAGGACCCCCACCTTCTGCCCTGGTACAAAAGAGGGAATGGCAGGCCAAGGTGTCCTGGGACTGCTCCCTCCCTGAGTGACAGCTGGTGCTGTCAAGAGTCGTTACCGCTGCTGAGCACAGACCTTCTGGCAAAGACGGGCAGAGGCGCCTCTGCCGCCTCCCTGCCCACCTGTCAGCCTCGTCCGAGAGAACAGCGCAGACATTTGCTCTTTCCTTCCCCCAGCGATCAGCAAACCCCCACGCCTTCATTACTGCTGCTCGCCTCTTCAGTCCCAGCCTGCCTCCCTCTCCCTCCCGGAATACAAACTCTCCAACCTATTCTTCCAAGAAGGGGATTAGGCCCAATTAATCTCTGGACAAATGTCAAGGAGACTGGGGGAGGGGCCACCTTTCAAGTGCCGCGCCCCCAATGAGCAAATCAAGCCAGACGTGTGCCCGGCCCGCTCTGCACCAGGGCGAGCCGCGGCAGCTGCCAACACAATCAACCAGGCCCTCTTAATCTCAGGCTTAGCTTCCGAGGGGGCTCGCTTTCTTGCCAGCCTGTCCTGACAGACCGCAAACACCCGGAGCCGGAGCTCCTTCGCAACTGCCATCTGTGGGGTCGGGGAGCTGGACAGGAAGCCTCCCCCCATCAAGCAAGGATGCTGGAAGCAGCATCCCTCGCTGCCGCCTGAAGCTCTGTCTCCCCTGGGCTCCCTGGCTGGCCCTCCACTGTCCCAGCCCACCCTCAAAGGGCTGGCACTCGTTTCCAAAGCAGCCTGCATCCAAAGTGAAGTGACCTAAGGGGCAAAGAAGCCAGACAGACAGACGGGCTACAGTAGGAGTGAGGGGAATTCTCATATTGACATACAATTATCTGACACCGCAATGATTCCGTTGACCTGACAGACAGAATCCTGGGAAAACCCTGGGAATGTTTCTTTTCCTTGCTATGATTCCAAGAAAGACTTCATCCAATCCATATGAGGAGCGATTGTCCTTACAATACTCCTGGAATGGGGCTCCTCAAATGCTGCCTAAAATCACTCCAGTTTTTTTTTATTTACATGTCATTATCTAAAAAGTTAATATGCTTTTTATTCTCTCTCTCTCTCTCTCTCTCTCTCCTTCCCTCCCTCCCTCCCTCCCTCCCTCCACTTGCTCTCTCTCTCTCTCTCCCTCTAACAAAACCTGGCTTAACCAGCAGGTTATTAAATAGCACTTCCACCTGCTACAGTCCAATGATTCAGTAATTAATTTTCATAATGGTAATCTGGAAGGATTTCTAGAGCCCATTAGAAGATCCAAGAATTCTCTCTACCCTACTGGCTATCCTGATGGCTGGGCATATGCTTGGGTGGGGTGGGGTGGGGTGGGGGGGTGAGAGACAGTCAGGTGTCCAGGCCTGATGCTAACATATACTAGCTGTGTGACCTTGGGTAAATTACTTAACCTTTCTGCCTGCTACCATTTACTAATCTGTGATATGGAGTTACAAAGTTTGTTTTAAAAAGGTAATAGCTCATCCTCTAGCTACGGACTGTGTCCTATGAGCCAAACATTGCCAGGCAATTTATCTGAACCATCTCATTTAACTCTCACAACTGGTGGGTCAATACGCAGTGCATTTCATTATAGTCTAAGGTGTCCAGCGTCCCCTCCACACTGATGGCACCCACAGCAAGTGCTAACAAAAGTGCCCGGTTGGCATAAACCCCTTCCTTCTGTTGGATGGCACAGCAGCCTGCGTCAGAGTTACAATCATTGCCCAAAATGCATCCGTGCTGAGGTGCCTTTCAATTCATAAGACAGCGTGGTTCATATACAACATACTGGTCTGAGGTAGCATCTTGGGATTGAACACGTGAAAATTCCTGCAACAAACCATGGGACTGTCCTCTTTACACGGGACAAGAAGGAGCAGCATAACATCTCAGATTCATTTTTGTTACCCAAACAGTTCAGCACAGGGGGAATGGCACAGAAAGCATCTGGTCTACACCCAGAAGAATCCGCAACCACTGGACACTTAGAACTAACCCCAGTCCTAACAAATATAACTTAAAACATCTGCTTATATAAATCAAAACATTCAAATAAACAGAAGTATTGGTAGGAGGAACTCTTCTTAGGCGCTATAGAGACAGAACCGTAAGGGAGAGATGGAAGACAAAGGTTAGACCTTGTACCTTTTGCATAATGATTTAACTAGAAAACCTCTAAATAAGAGAGCTTTAGCCAGAAACCCTGAAACCAAATGAGCCACCTAAGAATGATTTTATAAAATAAGTTAGTGGGCATGGGGTTGGGGAGGGAGGAGATTGATGGCTGTTTGGATTTCATGAGCTTTACTAGATCAGCTTCCAGTTCTGGTTCTGACAGGAATTACTGTGTGATCTTAGAAAATCATGAGACCACAGTAACCTGAGATTTGTCAACAAAACTGGTCACCAGTCCTGTCCTTTGCAATAGCTGTGAGGCTCAAATGGTGCAGGGATCATCACTGCTCATATGAGTAAAGTGTTCAGTGAATTCAAGTTGCTGATCACCTTTTCAAACTATTTCCAAGATGATTATAGCTTTAATTACGCACTGTTTCTTATTTGAAAGGCAACTCTGTCCAGCCACGCAGGTACTGAACTCCTGAGGGACCTTTGTGCTTTGAAGAAACAAGCTTTCCAAGTATCACATTGATCCTGCCCTCATCCCACAACTTCCAGAAGCTCTGTTTGGGTCTCTTTAGTCTGTGGAGACTTTGGAGAGGGCGCCGTCTGAGTCTATTGACCCACTCTCTGGTCCCATCTAGCCTCTGATGGTCTCCATGACCCAGGCCAAGGAACAGCAAGGAACCAAGGAAGAGCTCAGGTGAGCTCTCCAAGTCAGATGAGCCTGGCTGGACAGCCAAAGACGGTTTGCTGTTGATAGCCAGTACTCATAATGGAAGACGCGTCTCACTGTACTCAAAGCCTAATCGTCCCTGGCTTGATGGTGGCACTGTCTCATACTGCTGATGTCAACCAGGCCAAGACAGCTGAAGCGACACCAATAGCAGAGTGAGCCATCTCTGCCCTCATGACGAGACACCACTAACCCTAGCACCCATAGGAAAATTAGCAGCCTATGTCCCTTCGAATCTTTATATCCTTCAGTGTGAGAAGTCCCAGTGGCTGAGGGATCTGTGCCGTTAGCCACAGCTCTACAAAATTAAGCATGAGTGTTTGCTAGCATCATGGTTATCTCTCTGCCAAGGAGCAATTGGCCTTGTGGTTTAGATGTTAACATCTGCTAACAATGGTTCCTTGGCAACTGAAATGCAACCAAGTAGGTGCTCCATAAAAAAGAAAATGTCATAGGGGCTGGATATGGAGCTCAGTGGTAAAAAAAAAAAAAAAAAAAAAAAAAGTATGTTTAGCATACACAAGGTCTTTGCTTCAACCCAGAATGGAAGGGAGGGAGGAAAGGAGGAAGGGAAGGAGGAAAGGAGGAAGAAAAAGAAGGAGGAAGGGGAGGGGGAGGGGAGGGGGAGGGGAGGGGAGGGGAAGGGAATTGGATAAATTATTTTGGCCACTCCACGTAGTTAAAAGGATATTTATTTAATGGCGTAACTCACAAATTAAGTAATGGGTAGGTCGCAGGGTCTGGGGAAGGTGTAACGCAGTCCAGCGGTGTTCTCCGGAGCTCTGCACAGTCAATCTCCACCGGTCAGCAGGATTTCTGAAAGACCATCTTACCCTGTCTTGGCAGAGTACAGTGGTCGCTTTCCTTGTGAATTCCTGCTTCTAAAAATGGTCTGTCATATACTCTAGGCCTGTAGCCAATTTAAATGCACCAACAATGCTGAGAAACATTATTAGGTGACTGTCCAGGCTGCCAGCTGTCTTGGTCTACTCTTGCAAGATTCCCAAAAGTTGCTTGCATCCGTCTACCATTTCTCAGGTACCATTATGTTCCTTCTCAGGTCTTTGATGTGGTTGAAGAATAGATAGTCGTAATTTCCTCAGTTATGATAAAAGATAAGTTAGCTATAAAACCTTAAACTCACAAATATAAGATAGATAGGACATCTTCTTTAATATTGTAACTATAATTCTTGCTTGGTAATTATTTTGTTATATGTAATTTTACCATGTTAAAGTTAAAACCTTCCTTTTTAAAAAAAGAAGAAAGGGGAAGTGCTGTGGATATCACTCTATATAAATAAAACACTGATGGCCAGTGACCAGGCAGGAAGTATAGGCGGGACAAAGAGAGAGGAGAATTGGGGAAACAGGAAGAAGGAGGAGAGACACTGCAGCCACGGCCAGGAGAGGCAACCTGTAAAGACACCGGTAAGCCACCAGCCACGTGGCAAGGTATAGATTTATAAAAATGGGTTAATTTAAGATAAAAGAACAGTTAACAGGAAGCCTGCCATGGCCATACAGTTTATAAGTGATATAAGCGTCTGAGTGATTATTTTATAAGTCGATTGTGGGACTGCGGGGCTTGGGGAACCTGGAGAGAAGCCCTCCAGCTACAGGAGGGGGAGAGGAGAGGAGAGGAGGGGAGGGGAGGGAAGGGGAGAGTTAATTCTAAATATTCCCTTCCACAGACAAAAGAATCTACCAAGCCACCTCGGCTGTGAAATAAACCTAGTAATTACCCTCTGTGGCTAAGGGGCATCCTGGGTGTTAGGATCCCGAGCCCCAGGGCAGGCATGGACATGGCAGTCAGGGTATAGCATACAGCAGCCCTGGGCTGGGAGCCCAGACTTTCTTCTCCTCAGAGGCTGCAGCACAGTGGAGGCGAACATACAAGGAAACCGTTCTGTTGTTTCATTTCTGACATAAGATCAAGTACAGAGACTGTGATTAGAGACCTATGGACTACCCTGACGGTCAGAACTCCACTTAGCCCATCCTGAGGAGACGTCTCTAGATCTCAGTCACCATTGTGTGCGTGTGCGTGTGCGTGTGCGTGTGCGTGTGTGTGTGTGTGTGTGTGTGTGTGTGTGTGTGAGAGAGAGAGAGAGAGAGATTCAAATTGTTGACATCAACACTTCATGTAGAAGAGTTCACATGGAGGCTGAGGTTGCCCTGACCCTTTGGCACAGCAAGTAGTAGTTACTGAACCACTCCCTGCTGGCCTCTGCCACCGATAGAGAAGCGGAAGTTCTCCAAGCAGAGAGCATCTTCCCCAAACCCTGCACCGGAAAGCTCTTGGCCTGTGCTCTCCTATAGCATTTCTCTAAGACTTACCAGAAACTGAAGACGGAGGGGTGGGCTCCTCTGCTTTTTAGAAACTTTTAACAAATGCACTCATCCAGCTCAAAACCCAAGCTCTGCTGACCCATCCCCCACCGCTGCTCTGGGGAGCTCGATACGAGCTCAGTAGTCTTTGGTCTAGAAGTAATGTCTCCATATTTAGAACCTGCACCACACGCTCATAGGCTTGGTGACAATCCAGTCACTGGCTAAGGATGGATAGAGTAACCCAAGTACAGAAGACGGTAAGAGAAGTAAGTCAAAGAAATGGTTTTCGCGTGAAGTCCAACTCTTCACAAGTAGTTTCCCTGCCATGGGTGCCATGGGTGTTGTGGGGGGATAAGAATACCACAAGAACAGGCGGTAGTTCTTCCCTCAAGGGGTTTGCAACAGGACTAACACAGGTGGAAAGAGTATAGGGTCATCAACTGTAATATATGAGGAAATAAAAAGAATATAAAAAGGTGGCCATGCTGGCCTGTGCTTATGGTCCCAGAAGTCTGGAGACTGGGGAGGAAGGGTCACAGTTTCAAGGCTGGGCTGGGCTATCCTGTAAGTTCCTGTCAAGAAAGACCTGTGGGGCAAGGAGGGGTGGATGATGTAATACTTCAAAGGGGGTCAAGCAGCACGAGATAGGCAATGTGAACTCTAAAAGATGAGGAGAGGAAGAGAAAGCAAGTGCAACAGGTCAAGGGGCCAAGGACATGGGAGAACATGGCGGCCCTTAGGGACTGCAGGGAATGCTGGGTGTGAAAGTCCCCCCGAAAGGCTTGTCTAGGACCAAAGTGAACCCAGGTAGACAGTTACCTTGCCTGTACTCTTGCCCTGCATCCTTACAAGGTGAGGATGCTCTAGAGATGTAAAACGTGTCTGTGAAACCTGTCTGAAACCTGCCCCTGACAGTATCAGGAGTAATGCAAGGTCCCTAGACACTCCACAGCCTGGTTTCAGGATACAGCCGGTGAGAATAAGGGTGAAGACTCTGTTACTTGCTTTCAGTCTCAGGCGGGAATGAGCCATGGGCTCTTCACTCCAAGAGGCAACACAACAATGCACATCAAGTAGTGTCCCCTGGGATTTTAAATCTCACAACAGGTAGACAGTTATTTGGGTTGAATACAATGGGAGAAAACCATGTCTTAGGGGATTCAGATCTCAGAATCATCCTTAATTTCTCCCCCTTTCCTCACCTGCCACACCAATCAGAATCAAATCCTATCAATCCTCCCCCCACACTATCTCAAGCTTCCAGTAACTCCTATTCCAATGTCACTGAGTACAACCCTGTTACTTTGCTGTGATATGGAGTTGCGTTATTATAAAGACATCCAGACTTTATAATAACTGCAGTTCATCAATTCAGTCTGCTGAATAAATAAAAACAGACATATTTCTTTGAGCACATATCTTTATTAACACAGTCATGCACATGGGAGCCGCATAAAATGTGAAACTCCAAGACACGCCAGACAATTGAGGCTTAGAAGTTCTCTTCACACAGGAGGGTGGAACTGAGATTGCAGGCAGCCTTAGATGGGCAGTAAGGGAGTTTTAGGGGAGACCCCGAGCCTGGAGGACAGAAGTCTGGGATAGAGTTCCTCTGGACTCTAGCTGTGGTATCTGGTCTGCAGCCTCTTTGTTCATGCCACAACTTTACCTTCCCTGGCTCATGACATTTCAGGAAGATTGCCTGCAATTGTGTTTCTTGGTAGCAGATCACATCTGGAGAAACGTGAGGGGACTTTAGATAAAGTCTTCCCATTTTTCCCTGGTGCTCTCAGCTTGAAGTCAATGTGGCGTACTTAGTACTGACATTTTCTGAACACCAATGCCGTATATCATCTATATGCAATATGTAACAGTATTATAATTACATCTTGAAGTTTAACCAATATAATTTTAATTACGTTCTCAAAGTCATGGTTAACTCACTACTCTGCTGGCTAAGTACTTTTTCTAGCACACATGAGTGTGTACATGCATGCTTGCTTGTGCATGCACATAAATGTACACAAATACACACACACACACACACACACACACACACACACACACACACACACACACACATTGCTGTGGATATCGCTCTGTATAAGTAAAATGCTGATTGGCCAGTAGCCAGGCAGGAAGTATAGACAGGACAAGCAGAGAAGAGAATTCTAGGAACAGGAAGGTTGAGTCAGGAGACACTGCCAGCCACCGCCATGAGTACCAACACGTAAGATACTGGTAAGCCATGAGCCATGTGGCAAGGTATAGATTTATAGAAATGGGTTAATTTAAGATAGAAGAACTAGATAACAAGAAGCCTGCCACAGCCATTTAAGCAATATAAGTCTCTGTGTCTTGTGGTGGTATTGTGTTCCCCAAAATATTGTGTACCCTAATAAACTTATCTGGGATCAGAGACAGAACAGCCACTAGATACAAAGGCTAGAAAATGATGGCACTCACACCTTTAATCCTAGCATTCCAGAGACAGAAATCCCTCGATCCCTGTGAATTCAAGGCCACAATGGAAACAGCCAGGCATGGTGACACACACCTTTAATCCCAAGAAGTGAGCCTTTAATCCCAGGGAGTGATGGTAAAAACAGAAAGGTATATAAGGCGTGAAGACCAGAAACTAGAAGCATTTGACTGGTTAAGCTTTCAGGCTTCTAGCAGCAGTTCAGCTGAGATTCATTCTGGATGAGGACTCAGAGGCTTCCAGTCCGAGGAAGCAGGATCACCTGAGGAACTGGCGAGGTGAGGTAGCTGTGGCTTGTTCTGCTTCTCTGATCTTCCAGCATTCACCCCAATAACTGGCCTCAGGTTTGATTTTATTAGTAGGTACCTTTAAGATTCATGCTATAGTATGTTTACTTGGTTGGGTCTGAGCAGCTGTGGGACTGGCAGGTGAGAGAGATTTGTCCTGACCATGGGCCAGACAGGACTGGAGAAAATGTCAGCTACAACATATACTTACATACATACACATATACATACACACACACTATAATCAAGACTTTGATGTTTTCTACTACTTGGTCCTATCTACTGTGATTATTCAACTGAAGAAAAGAATTCAGAAACCAGAGAATTTCTGGTTTAAATTTTTTATCCTCTTTAGACTCCCACCATCATCACAAGAGGAGCCTCTACAGGTAAATTAAAGCTATTTGCAATTCCATCAGTATTTTAAATAAAAAATAACAAAACAATTCACCCTATGATTTATTCTTATGCAAGGAATTTAAAATCAAGCCTAAAATTATGATAATGTCCAAAGTATTTGATCATGTATAGGACTCGACTAAAACTTGAGTGTTACCAATCTGATATTGAATAGACTCATGGTAAAAAAAACAAAGGTCTCTATTTTCTATTTTCTATTCAAGTTGAGGCAAACAAACATTCATCATGTGTCCTGGGTGAGTGGTCAGTGCTGGGCAGCCGTACAGATTTGTAGGAAATCTCCCACAGGACTGAACTTCAATGGTTTGGCCTCCCAAGGATTCACAAGTTAGAGACTTGGTCCTCCGTGTGGCCATCCTGGGAGGTGGTGAAAAATATAGAAGTGGCGCCTAGTGGGAGGAGACTAAGTCATGGGGGTCATGACCTTTGAAGGGATGAAGCTGGTCTCATGGGACCCTAAGTGGTTCCCTTTAGAATGGGCTGTTGTAGAAGAATAAGATGTCCCCTTTATTACTCTCTTGCTTCTTCTCCTACCATGTGTGGCATTCCCTTCTGCACACATTTCAGCCATCATGCCATTCATGATGAAGCCATTATTGGAGGCCAGAGAGTTCGGGCTACACAAACGTTCAGCCTCTAAGACTGAGAGCTCAATGAAACCCCTATTTTATGCGGTACCCAGCTGTGGGTATTTCTTAATCAGTGATACAAAAGACCTGGTGTCCAAGGGCATCATATTTCTTTCTCTTAAGATGCCACATGTCGATGCTCAGACTCACTGTGCAAGAGGAGATCACAATGTAGCTGAGCTAACTAGACAAACCCATCATGACATTGATGATCCAGATGGGATCTCACCCATGACTAAGATTTCCCCCTTCCTAGAGAACTATGTAGCCACCACAATACAGTAGTAGGAAAGTACATGTGACTAGAATATTGGCAGGCTTGGGATATTTGGCTCAGTGGAATAATATTTAGTCTGCATGGTTCACACTTTCTTCATCTGTTAAAAAATATAATTACATGGTAGTATAACAATTGTACTCTAAACAAGGACACATACATTACTTCAAATGTTTTTAAAGGCTTGCGTATTTTTCAACATATGTGTGTGAGCCCATGTGAGTCTATGTGAACCATGCATACACAAGAGGCTTCAGGGAGCAGAAGAGGGTATCCGATGCCCTGGAACTGGAGTTACAGTGAGTTTTGAGCCACCAGAGGGAGGCTGAGAACAGAGCCCAGGTCCTCTGCAAGAGGGGTAAGCATTCTTAACTGCTAATTCATTTCTCCTGCCCCTTCAAATATTTGTGATAGCGTGGATACACACAGAGAAGCAGTTATTTGGGTGTGTTGACTATTGGCCTGACCAGATAATGGATCTATCTAGCACAGAATCACAGCAGGAAGCATCATCATCCTTGACTGGAGAAAACAGGGGAGGAAGAAATGGTATTGGAACCTGAGGAGGAGCCACCAAGTGGGAGCTAAAACCAAGCTTGCCAGGCTCATGGGAGGTGGAAGCATAGAGAAGATCAACACAAGACAGAGAGAGGGGTTGAGCAGCATGGCTTCCCTCTAACCTGCACCCTTTACCTCCCCAGGGCTTCTGAATGCCCAGACCCCGCCAGGAGCCAGTGACCAGAGGAGGTTGCCACCCCTCCTGCATCACAAAACAGAACAGAGTAAGGGTGAGATGGGGTCCAAAGGCCAGCAGCCCAAGACTTGCCCAAGACTCCATATAATCACTGTGAGGATTAAATGAAGCATCACATAACAGCATCCATCACAAGGCCTCATGCACACTGAGCTTTCAATAAAGGTTTGTTTGTTTAATAATAGAGTGCAGCCCACAGGGAGGGCAGGGTGACTCACCGTGCTATCAAGCCACGGCTGCAAAGTGAAGATGCTTATTACTCTAATTTTTGGGGGAAAGAGTTAAAAAAAAAAATACTTCAGCAAAATGCATTACCATCATCCAAACAAGAGGCTGCAGATGGTATTTGCGATTTTCACAGAAGTGTCTCAGTTAAATTAATTGCTTGTCTGTTAATTTTTTAAGCTGGCAGCTCTTTTTTTCCCCACAACGTGAACCACCAGCCAATTAAATCAGAACAAATGACTGGCTAGTGTTTAAGGTTGCTCCTGGCTCAAACTCCCTACGAGGGCCCAGGGGCATCAATGATACGGTGATAAAAGGGCCTGGGGTTAGTTCTGCTTTCTGTCAGGCCCAAGTATCACCTGAATCCATCCATACTGACAAAACACTCTCTTCCAAAAATCTCAAACACCATTGGGCAAAAGGGAAAGCATTTTAGTCTCTTGGCTTTGAAGGAGGACTTCTCTAAGATAATTCATTTGAAGAGTATGTTCCGTCTTATAGAAGGACATTGAAGTTACCTTGTCCTCTTCGGGTTTTGTTTGCCCATAATGTAAACATTTTTATAGCCTGGATACAATGGAATTGAGTTTTTAAATTCATAAACAGATTGGGAAACATCTAATAAATAGTGATGCTGCCCATATAGGATGACAATAATAGTAAAAATAATAATAATAGTAATAATAATAAATTTTATATATATATACATATATATATATATGTTGCTTATTATCAGTGTCTGCCATTTTCCCTGGGATTTCATAGCTATGAACTTATTTGATTTTCTGACAAGCATGAAGTAGGTGTTGGTGGATTTCTGCTGTGGGATGTCTTTCTGTATGCTGTGAATATGTTTTGGTTAATAAAGAAGCTGCTTTGGCCTATAGCAAGACAGGATAGAGCCAGGCAGGAAATCCAAACAGAGATAGGGGAGAAGGGCAGAGTTGGGAGAAGATGCCATCCAGCCTCCAGAGGAGCAAGATGTATTAGAACACAGGTAAAGCCACGCCACACATGTAAAACATAGGTGAACAGAAATGGGTTCATTTAATTATAAGAGCTAGTTAGTAATAAGCCTGAGCAATAGGCAAAGCAGTTTATAATTAATAGTAAGCCTCTAGTGATGATTTACAAGCAGCAGCAGGACAAGGCGGGACAGAGAAAAGCCACCGGTTACAGATTTCCATTTTACACAAGAAGCAATAGAAGCCCAGAGAGATTCAATAATTTGCTTATGCTTCTGTATTAGTTATTTATCTGTGTCCTACCATGATCAAAAGCAACTTTAGACAAAAGTGTTTATTTTGGTTCACAGTTCCTAATGGGCAAGGGTCCATCATGGCAGGGAGGCAAGGGTCCATCATGACAGGGGACAAGGGTCCATCATGGCAGGGAGGCAAGGGTCCATCATGGCAGGGGACAAGGGTCCATCATGGCAGGGGACAAGGGTCCATCATGGTAGAGAGGCAAGGGTCCATCATGGCAGGGGACAAGGGTCCATCATGGTAGAGAGGCAAAGGTCCATCATGGCAGGGGACAAGGGTCCATCATGGCAGAGAGGCAAGGGCAGTAAGTGGCAGGCATGGTGGCAGGAAGCTGAGAGATCACAACTTCAACAGAAATACAAAGCAGAGAGAAAACAGAAAGCTCAAAGCCCTCCCTCGGCTATGTACTTCCCCCATCAAGGCTCCCCCTCCTAAAGGTCCCATAATCTCCCCACAGTGGTTCCAATGAGAATCAACCCCCTATAATCTAGGGCATTTGCACACTTGGTCCCCAGCTGATGGCATTGTTTGGGGAGGTTTGGGTAGTGGAGCCTTGCCAGAGGAAGTATGTAACAGGAGGTGGGCTCCACACTTCCAGCTCGGTCCCTCTACTTTATGCTTGTGGTTCAAGAGGTGAGCTCCCCACTTCCTCTTTCAGCTGTGCGCTCACCACTTCCTCTTCCGGCTGCCATGCCTTCCATCTGATGCCTGGTGCTAGCTCTGCCATTACAGGCTCTAACCCTCTGAAATCATAAACCAAAGAAATTCTTTCTTCTGTAAGTTGCCGTGGATATGGTGTTTTATCAGATCTACAGAAAAGTAACTAACCCATTCCGTAAACAGCACCACCAACCTGGGGAGCAAGTGTTTAAGAAGTTGTGTCTATAGAGGACGGCTCTCATTTGAACTACCACAGTAGCTTGTAAGTTGGAGAACTGGGCTACCTTGGTAGTTGGAGTACAGAGCCCAAGCTCTTTATTAAAGTGCTATGCCGAGAGGGTCAGAGGAAGATGTGTACATCCTATGGGGAAAATGACAAGACATTATCCCTCGCTGTCAGGATATTCCCTTCACAGCGGCTCCTGCTGCTCCTCATGGTAAACCATCTCCCACCTGTAGCTAGAGTTTTCCTGCCTGGCCCACAGTCAGGACAAATCTCTGTCACCTGCCAGTCCCACAGCTGCTCAGATTCAACCAAGTAAACAGAGACTTATATTGCTTACAAACTGTATAGCCGTGGCAGGCTTCTTGCTAACTGTTCTTATATCTTAAATTAACCCATTTCTATAAATCTATACCTTGCCACGTGGCTCGTGGCTTACCAGCATCTTCACATGCTGCTTGTTAGGGTGGCGGCTGGCAGTGTCTCTGACTCAGCCTTCCACTTTCCAGAATTCTTCTCCTCCTTGTCCCGCCTATACTTCCTCCTGCCTGACTACTGGCCAATCAGTGTTTTATTTACTAACCAATCAGAGCAACACATCTGACATACAGAACACCCCACAGCACCCACCCTCTTTCCCCACTCCAGCCACAAACAGCTCTCATCCACACCCATTCTCACTAAGATTCTTCCACCCACAGGGCTTCGCACAGGCTGTCCCATCCCCACTACTTGGAATATCCGTCACAGCCCTCTATCTGGGAGTAAAATGCTTGACACACCATGATAACTGACGGGGAAGTACTCGAACAGCCCTGGTGTGTTGTGCCCACTCAGACCTTCATTACAATACTTCCCATCCCCCTTTCTAAAAAGCAGCCCCTGATTCTTTTCTTTTCCAAACGAAAACTCCAACATGGCCACCAGACAGGAATGTGGCCACTACCCTAACCTCCCCTCCCACCTCTTTGGCCCTCAAGCATGCCGCAGCACCCAGAGGCACACCAGCACTGACCTTAAAGGCTCACTATCCCTCCTGAGGCTCTCTGCCCACCCCAACCCCATCAGAGATCAAGAACTGTATCAGTGCATTCAGATTCACATCCTCTAACTGGTACCATCTCGTCTCCTTCCTTCATCCCTTTCCTATCTCACGTCTTCCTGTAACTACATATATGCTTCTAACAGATGAAATTTTTTTTTGGGGGGGAGCAACCTGTAGAAAAGGTGTAACATCCCCAGACAACCTCTGACATGTAACTTTTTGAAAAGAAGGATAAGTTTCCCTCCACCTTTGCTCATCCATAGGATGGTTCTCCAAGGCTTTGGATGATCACCATGCTCCTGGCCCATAACCATCTGCTGCCACGAGCCCAACCTACACCAACTGTGCTGTTAAAATGATCAAAACCATCTTCTCCTCTGCCACTCATAGGCTAGCTCCCCACCCCACCCCACCCCACCCCCATGCCATTAGCAGCAGGGGGGCTGACCTGGTCACTCTGGGTTTGAAAGCATCTGCTACCACTGACCCAAGGAAAAGAAGAGCTGGAAGTTCTGGTATGCCAAGTGGAAAGGTTGCTGACCTCTGACCGGGAAAGCATGTGGCCACACTGCCCCCGAAGCCAGAGGCAGTCTTCAAGGCAGATTTTTGTCATCCCTCTGTCTTCTGAAGCAAACACTGACCTGGAAATACATCCATGTGATTGCCAGGAAAAACCCAGAATCTAATAATTTTACAGAAGAAACAGGAGGAGACGTACGGAGGAAGAGGAGAAGGAAGGAGAGGAAGGGAATGCTTTAAATAAACTGGACACAAAGATGACACACAGCACATGATCTGATTTGTGTCCCCTCTGAAACCCATGTTGAACTTTAAACTCCATTTGGTGATATGAAGATACAGCACCCACAGAGAGGATAGATAACTTCATTCAGTAACTAATGGTTTGGGGTTACTTGGTTATGTCAGGAATAGCCCGGTTAACCAGTTCTCCTGCAGGTAGGCCCCCCGTCTCCCAGCATGAGAGACTCTGTACCACTTGAGGACATGTGTCAGTAAGCCCATCACAGCAGTCCTGTGAGCTCGGAGGACTGGAACCATGAACCCAAACAATTCTGTTATATTTGTTATTCACCTGGTCTGCACTTGAGTAATTACATCAGAAAATGGACAGGGACCGTGTAACTCCCCTTATATGGAGTAGCTGAAGTGGTCAACCCCAGCAGGGTAGAAAGTACAAAGTTGATGTTGCATATATCTACCACAATAAAAATGAAAATCAAGAGCAGAAACTTTCAGCCTGGGTGTTGCAACATCATTTCAAGCCTTTCCTGTGTTTACTAGCCCCGACAATCACATGCAAAAGGCGAAAAGAGAAAGATCAATTCTTTTGCCCTGAAACAATTTCCTTTTTACATTTCTGTATGTCATCATTAAGGAGCCTTAAACAAAATGCTTTTTGACCAATAAGGCTACATTAATAATCCCAATAATCCCCAAATTTTGTAACTTCAAACAGGAATATATTTTTTGATGCTTCTAGGAGTGCATGTGGATCATTAAGGAGATGTCAATCGGAACCTGGCTGATGGAGAAGCTGTGTGCCGTGCTAAAGAAAAGAAAAAGAAAGCAGAGGCTGCCCTTCCTGTGTCTGCCCAGGAAAGCACACTCCCCTCCATGCACACTTCAGTGGCTAAAGCAGGCGTGCGGAATGTCAGAGAAATGTGATCCTGCGGTGTTGCACACACGTGGAAGAGAGAGTCTTGGGGACCACTGCAAACTTCCTGCTCACTCTAGGGTTTGCAAATATTTCTGCATTGATTCCAAACTTCATTTTAGTTATAATTTATAATTAAATAAAGATATAATGACATACATTACAGCGTATAATGACAAGGAAGGAAAACCCAGTCCCTTCATCAAAGGATGCGGCCACATCCTGCCATGTGTACCTTGCCATAGGGCAAGGCCAGCGACCGCCACACCTGCTATTCTGCCAAGAGCAACATGTCCTTTCCTCCTCTCAGGACCTCTCAACGCCCTTCTGTCCAAGAATCCAAAAGCAGAGGAGCCGCAGGCCCGGAAAGACAGTGCTGTGTGCTTTACTCAAGGGAGTAAAATGCACTCTTGGCTCAGCAGAGTAACACCTTTGAAAGGAAACACATGTGTCAAGGACATTTGTTTATACTGGGCTTTTTGACCTCAGAAGATGCAGACGTTGCAACACGCTTCCAGAGGTGCCAGAGACACCATGAATCCACAGGGACACCATTGCAAGTTCACGTTGGAGTCCAAAGAACGGATCACTGACCATTCTGTAATGCCCCGATAAACTTCTCTGCCAGGGAAAAGCCTCCACATCTGGCCCTGTGAACAACGGAGCCAGCATTGGTAACTGCGAAGCCTGCACCATGCACTCAGCATGCACTTGCAGGCCTGTGAAGCTGGAGAGTCACGACGAGTGTGTCAGATAATGGACACTGGAAGACGTGTCCTGGGAGTGGCTACGGACACACATTCAGATACCAATTGGGAAAACATTTGCTGTCCTCTTGTCCTGGCCATTTTGCAGTGATCAGTAGGAAGACAGTCAAGGTCAAGAAAGCTCACACCTTCTCTTGCCCATGCCTCCTTCCACTATATCCATGTGACGACAGGCACAGATGTCCAGGCCTGTTACACATAACCCATAACTGATAGCACTGGGAATGTTTTCAAATATGTCTTGCAAAATGAGCAAGTGTTGTAACAATGATTGGTTGAAACAGAAATGGAATATTATAAAGTACAAAATCGAGTTTTCAATGCAGAGGAAACAGCCGTGCAAGTGGATAGAGCCAACACAAGAGAACATTCCGCACTCCATGAGTTTGCTCTTTACTATTGCTGCTTCCTTCTGGGATTATTTCATTGCATAAAGAAAAATTTCAGTCTTCGGCTACTGTTTGACTTCCACCTACACACGGTCAAACTCTTAGAGAAAGGTGCATTTTTAAATGACAAAAAAATACTAGGTTCTGATTCTGAGGAATGAACCAAGGAACAGGAAAACAAGAAAAGTGGGTGGTTTTATTCAGGAAGTCTCCACACCAAGTACAGGAACTGAGTGTTAAGAGCATAGACTCTGAAGTCACATATCTAGCTGTACATCCTGGCTCTCCCATTTGCCAACAGCAAGATGGCTAAGCATGTCCACACAACCACACACACACTCTCAACTCCTCTGCCTGCAACAGAAGGAAAACAGCATTTCCTGTCTGGAGCCGCGGTGAGGATTAGATGAGACAATCTATGTAAAGTCCTTCCTTAGCAGATTACCCGGGACACACAGCAAGGCTCGGCCAAGCCGCTGTGTCACCGCCGATGCTATTTGATAGATTTACAGGGAAGGGAATTCCTGAGCCCCAATCAGGTCAGCTCTTGACAGTGGCTTGCTCTTCCCAATTTGCAGAAAGATCATGTGACTCCAACCGACATTCTTTTCTCCGATGTCACAATCTTCTGGCTTCCTAGTCTACTCACCTGGAGATCAGGGGTCACAAAATCGAGTGCTTGGCTTTTGTGTCTATCTTGACATGCACTGCAAGGGGTGGGTTTTGTTAGTGGAGATTATTCTGTTGTTCAGTCTCCAGGGTTAGCGGTGGACACGTTGCTAATAATAAACCTGTCCTTTCTGCCTACAGCTTCCTGAGCGCCCATGGGTATCTGAGTTTGAGAGACAAGGACCATAATATTCCCTCATGCAAACAGATGAAGGACGAGAACAAAACTGGAAGGGATCCGATGATTTCTGTGGCTTCCTCTGAATCACGTCTCCTCTAACAGAATGACCTGCATTGATTTTTTAGTGCCTTCTCCTTGAAGGGATGTCACTGGAGCATGCCCTTTTATCTGGCCCAATAGCCTAGGGAGTCTCCTAAGTTTTACATTAGGAAAAAAAATCTCTAAACCTTTGATTTGTATCCTTGTCTGTGAATTCGAACCACTGATGAGCAGGCTACACCCAGACCAACTTAACCTGACTCGCTGGCCTGTCACACATTACCCGTGAGACTAACACACATCCAGAGGTTTGAGAGCTCTCTCGATAAGGATAGTGGGCAGTTCCACGGAGCGTCACCATTGCACCAAACCATACAGCTGCCATCCCATCTTACAAAACACGGAGAACTCAAGCCCAGCTGGAGGCTGGTGATCAGTCTTGAAGCTTTACCTGCCGGACTAACAAAGCAGAGGCTGCTGCAGTGAGCATGCTGGGGTCCACGGTGCGCACACACCCCTGCACCCACCCTCCCACCCCGCCTGCTGCCTCCGGTTGCCGTGATTTCCTGCTAGGGGAAAAACGCGGGCCCTTTTCCCGCTAAAGCCTTTGACTGTCCACACCTGTCTGCACCATCTCACACCCTGACGGTGACCTCTCAGACAGAGAGAGACAGGAAAGAATGTCTCCCTCTCCAGGTAGGCAAAATGGAAAAGAACTGGGGAGTCTCAAGGTCACACTGGAGCAGAGAGACAAGAGCACACCCCCTTCCTGACTTCCTGTGTGAAGGACTCTGACAGTGAGTGGCACCAGGTAATTAACGCACACAGGGAAGGCAGAATTGAATCTAAAGCTGCCTTGGAGGACTCAGGTTCCTGGTTTTAAGTGTCTGCATTTTATTTTTCAGCTTTCAGCCCCACTCGGCCACTAAGCACCCTCAGCGTTCATGCCTCTGCTTCCTCCCATGCCCCTACTTCCTTTCCGCTACTCGTGTCCAGGCCCTCTGCCGCAGTTCAGACCAGAAGACCGCACTTGCCTCCCACCTCCCTTCAAACCAGCCTGCTTTCTGATTTTAGCTTCTCAGCAGACCTTCTTGTGTTTTCCCTGGGCTCACCTGCCTTGACTGGCAGCAAGAAGAGGAACAGAAAGAGGGCCTTTGCTTCCGGAGCAGTGTTGGGGCAGGGAGAGAGTGAGCAAGTGTGGGGAGATGGGAAGAGACGGGCAAGGGGTGGCCTTGGCTCTGTGATTGGCTCACTGTGCCTGTGTGTGTATAAAGGAAAGGCAGCTCCCCCAGGAGACAGGGGACCAATGTGAACATATGTGTAACAATACACCGCTGTGCCAGAACAGAGAGCCTGCTTCATTTCTCCCCAAGGACCCCACAAAAGATGTGAGACTTTTCAGGTTTTGGGAGCCAAAGCCCTGAGGGTTTATGGACCATGACAGATGGTTACACCACACGAGCCACAGCACCATTCTGTGGCCGGGGCCTCCTGCGTGTCCTTGGCTACTCCTACCCCCGCCTCCACCCTGCCTCCTCTCTCTGATTCTTTACTGCTCTATGACTTTGCCAAGGTTGATGATCACCAAGCTGAGGACTTGAGGATGTGGGGCGAGAACATTCTAACTCAAGATGCATAGGGTGTTCTCCACTCTGATGTCCCCGTAGCAATTAAACACTGGACCGATTTTTAAATGGACTTTAAGTCCATTTCATAACAATTTTTTTTTCTTTTGAGACTATCTTGGTTTTTTTTTCTCCTTAAAAAAATTGTCCCTGGTAGCCTTTCACCCATTTCCCCTTCCTGTACTTTTTACCTCCATCTCCAGCCCTGAGCTGCTACAGCCAGCCAGCAGCATGGTTCGGGCAACGTGGGACCAACTTTTGTGTCCGTCCCATGTCACACAACTTTTCTTAGTTTTGTTTATGTCAGTTCCCTGCCCATGACTCAGCTTCCTCATCTGCAGAATGATAATAACAAGGTCTCTCGGCTACCGTGGGGATATGAGGATGGCACACGAGGGTCTGTCTGCAGCGAATCTGGAAGTGTTCGGTGGTGGTGGTAGTGGTGGTGATGGTGGTGGTAGGATTTTGCTGTCTTGGGAATATAGATAGGATGAAGTAACGGATTGAATTTATACCTTTTAAAATAAAACTCAGTGATTCTTACATAATTTTGTTAGATGGAAAGTTCAGAATCCAAAACAGCGTTTTTTATTATTTTGTCATTGCTCCACAGAAACACTGCATTTGTCCACATTTTAGCAGGCTTTCATCCTTTGGCTCTGCAATGGCGAGACTTGCCTAGGAATCCAGACCTTTGAGGTGTTCAGCATTATCTTTGAGGTGTTCAGCATTATCTTTGAGGTGTTCAGCACTATCAAGCCATGCAGCCTGCCCAGTAAGCAGCCCTATGTGGCTCATGCTGGTCCACCGGCCTCAGAAGAACCACTTGACTCTAAGCTGGTTGTCCATCTTCTGCTTATTAAAAAGAGCTTTTCTGAGACCCTGCACCTTCCAAAATGGACTTCTTCAGTTAATGCATCCACAAAACCGGTCATCTGTCAACAGCCTCCCGTACACTGGAAGCTGTCCTGTGACCGCTCTTGGGCTCGCTATCCACTTTTTTCAAGATGCTTTCCCCGTCTCTGTCATGACCAGCTGCCCTCCACCAGCTGGCCTCTCCAAACACCTGGCTGTTTTTAACTGCCACACATATTTTTCCAGGACCTGTAATAAGGCTTGGGGGGGGGAAAAAAAAAAAAACAGTGGTCGAATGTTCCTTCTCATTTTCTCTACTCAGTGGCTATGCCAGCTGCATTCATTGTCCTTTAGGAGAAATCCTATCTTCAAAGAGGCACATTCAAACCCAATGAAGAGCATACCACCATCTAGAGTCTGCTTGCATGTGAGCATCAGTGACCTTGAAGAGTTCTCTTTTTGTCTGGGTTCTCCCCTTAAATGAAGGACACATTTTTCTCAGCAGCTAAGCATCCAGCAATTCTTCCCACCTCTAGAGACCACCACTTCCCTCCCAGGGTTGTTGAAATGTCTGATATTGATGAAATTAGGAAACAGTACTGGCACTTCTTAGACAATCAGAAAATGGTAAAAACCCATGATTAGTGCCATGATTACAACGTGTGGTAATGTGTGCGCTTACCCAACAACACCTTGCATCACATACAGCATGCGATTCAAAGTGAAAGGGATTAAACTCAGCTACCAGGGAAAGTGGCTTTGCCGAGTTGCTGATTATTAATAACTTTTTGACAGAGCAACTTCTTTGTTTCTTTGTTAAGAAAAACAATGTCCGTCATTGTTTGAGAAAGATAAAGGCATGTGCCTTTTAGTGAAGATAGGACTTGGCTGGAAGCCAGTCAGCTGTATAAACATTTTACTTGTGATGTCGGGAAAGACACATTCCCTTTAGATATCAGTGTTTGATGATATTTTACAAATCACATTTTATTATTTTATAATCCTTATAACAAACAGGAAAGCTTCAGCTGAGCCAAAGTGGAAGCTAATTTCACGCTAGATGACGGGATATGAGAAAGGATACATTGGTGTATTCCACACCACCTTCAAGGCACCTCCTTTCAGATACTGGTTTCCTTTACAAAATAAGACTGAAATATTTTCTACCTCTTAGAATTATTATGAAGATTTAATGATATTATTCTAAGGAAGCTTGTAACATATAAATGGCATTAAGCTATAGCTCAGTAAGTACTAACATTTGCTATCATATTATAGTGCCACTTACGACATAGAGCCATGAATCTTAAGGTACACACCTTAGATCTTACGCTGATTAACAGTTAACTAGAGATAACACAGCATGGTTTGTTCATGCTCATTATTAAGGGATAAGACAAATGGAACCAAAGAAATAAAATGGTTCAGGTCTTCTCCCGTGTACAATGGGTGGCTCCCACAACTGTACTGTTATTGACTGCTTGGGTCATTTATATAGTACAGAAATACAGATGTTGAAATAATGTGTTTGAATAATGAAAGGTGAGAAATTTCAGAAGAATGTGTCATCCATAGTAGTCCATGAGGCATAACACCCTAGTTAGACGTGGCCTTTGACATTCTGTGAATTCCCAATAAAAAGTCCTCATGAAAATCAAGGACTGGAGAGATGGCTCAGCTGTTTAGAGCACTTGCTATTCTCTAAGAGAACCCGGGATCAATTCTCAGCACCCACATGGTGTCTCACAACTGTCTGTAACTCCAGTTCTAGGAGATCTGATGTCCTCTTCCATCCTCCATGGACATATATGTGGTGTACATATATGCATGTGGACAAACACTCATACACATAAAATAAATATAAATAAATCTTTTAAAAAAGAAAATCAATAACCCTTGCAATTCATCATGGACACCGCTGGGATTTCCTTGAGAAAATGCAGTGTCTCTAGCTAAGTCCTTCTGCCAAGCCTTAAAATGACTAGTTAGAGCCTTTACTCTTAGCTATAAGAATATTCCCCAAACAGAGAAAAGGGCTTGTTTCAACAGGCAAACAGAGAGACAGACAGACAGACAGAGACAGAGACAGAGACAGAGAGACAGAGAGGTTTTCATACTAAATTTGACCCCACTTCACTGAGAAAATGAGGTTGTCAATACTCTAGTCCCTAAGTCTCTTACCATGACCCTATGAACCTGTCTACTTCAAGCCCATCTCTGCCATGCTCTCCTCCAGTTTCAGATGACTCCCACATGCACCTTGAGCTCTTTCCTCCAAGCTGGGACTCGTCACTCACCCATCTTTCTCCTCCTTTGCTTCAGAATCCTGACTAGGCCAGGCTCCATCCAGCAGCATCTGTGTGATGAATCATCTCACTCCAGCGAAACATCCCCTGACTCATACCACCTTCTGCCACTTTTCTCCATATGTGCCAGCTCCTCAAGCCCAGGGTTTCAATCTTTACCATCCAACCATGTATGCTTTTTGTCTAAAACTGACACTTGTAAAGCCATCTGGGTAAAAAGTATGATGGGCCATTTTGTAAAAAGTATAAAATTCCATAGGCATTTTGAATTTTTGTCTTTGCTGAGTATTTGAAAACTCTTGATGCCACTGACCATTGCTTTCTAGAAGTTTCCTCTGTCACTTCCCATGCCTCCACTCTCTGTGTTCCCACCCCCCTTTTTCCAAGGCCAGGTTTTCTTAGTCTTCCTTTGTGTTTGGGGGATGCTTTGGAGTCGTGTCTTGACAGATCGACTTTGGGAGAAGATAAGAACTGAGCAGAGAAAGGAAAGCAGGAATGCTCATAGCCCAGGCAATGGCAGGATAAAGGGCCTGGGGTTGTGGGAGCAGGTGCGGTCAGAGAACCTCAGGTGGGTTAGTATGTCTATGTGTGGATTGCGCAGAGGAAACGGTCTGAGATGAGATTTCAGAGATAAGTACCCCGGATACAGGCCCACAGAGCATCTGATGTTAACCCAGATCTTCGCTTTGTCTCTTTCTGGTTTCATTTGTTCCTCCTGCTCCCCTCTGGATGTGCATGAAGCCTAAATATGTAACACAAGCAAGACTTCAGTCATACGCATGGGCATGGAGGGGACCGTAAGTCCAACATCCAGTAGTAAGTGTAGCTCCATCCGGTTTGTCCACTGTACTTCTGATACATTATTAATAAAAATCATCACAAATTAGTCCCTCTCTGGAGAAAATAAAACACTTCATGTCATTGCTACCATCCTCCTATTAATGCATAATAGTGTAACCTTTTGATAAAGTAGGGAACCTGGGAGTCATCCCTGTACCCTCTCTTTTCTTAATGCAACATCTAGGTAGTGACAAAGGTCCCATCGAGTAAACTTCGTTGGAGTTCTGCTGTGTGTCTCCTCCTCTTCCTTTCTCTGCTGTGGCGTATTGGGCACAGACGTTTCCATCATAACTTGTCTACAACATGTCTCTGTACCCACCCTTCTCCCTGGATGTAGGTGGAGAATGTCTGACCTAACCTCCGTAGAGCCACAGAGTGACCCCCTAAAGAAGTGTCACTCCAACTTTTCACGCTGAGACAACCCTGTAGGAAAACTTGCCCAAACACAATCCACCAGAGCCCTTTTTAGAGACAGATTCAGTAGTTCTGGGCAGGGTCTGACAGTTTCTGTTTCTAAGAAAGCATCCAGGCAATGGTGAACACAGCAGCCCCTGGTTCTGAAAGGGTCCCTTCTCGGCTTAAACATCCCACTAGCTCCCACTGCCTGACTATAATCTGAGAATGTGCCTCTTTGGGATTTAAGACTCTGTGATTCAGCCTCTGCCAACCTTTGATGCCATATTTCTTTCCACGCCTCTGATGATCTTTCTGCTCTACTTCATGATCTGCTTGAAACCTCTGGACAGGGCCGTCATGTCTGTGGCAAACATCTGCTCATTTTTTCAAGTTTGTTTTTAATGTCCCGTTTCCTAGGAAACTTCACAGGAGTGCCACCTTTCCACCTTATCCCCATAGAATCGACAAGACTGTCCTCCGTGATTCCTCAACTCACAAACTTACATTTACCTATAATAGATATCCACGTTAATCGATACATTTACGTACTGCTGCTTGTCTGCTTGACTACATGCTATTGGACAGGACTTCAACTCCATATTTAAATGTTCATGTACAACACAACACCCCTACTTAACAATAACTCAATAATAACTGTTTAATGAGTAAACAAAAACTAAAATTGTAACAATGTACTAGGCACTTACTATATAAGAATCACATGCTGTGCTACAAATACCTGTGTGTGTGTGTGTGTGTGTGTGTGTATGTGTTATTGTGTGTGTGACATGTACATCAATGGACTTAATCTTACAAGTCTATGAGGTAAATACATCATAATACCTATGTGATACCCAAGAAACCCAATGCTTCCAGAGCTGGTAACTTTCATAAGGGAATATATCTAGTATATCATCTATCTAGTGAGCCAGTCACAAACTGAAGCCATGTTAAACTTAGGCTCTAATTATATGAGTACTGTGCCTTCCTGAAGTATATCATCAAATTTGCATGCTTTCAATGATTCCACTTCAACATTACATTATCATAGAGCTGAAAATCTTAAGCATTAAATAAACTAAATACACAAGACTTCACTAGGGCTGGGGAAGGAGCTTGGTTAGTGGAGTGCTTGCCTAGAATGCACAAGGCTGGGTTTGCCTCCCAGCACTGCTGCAGAAACCAGGCTGGTGATACCGCCTGTACTCCCAGCACTCAGAGGTAGACCCAAGATGATCAGAACATTGGGACCATCTTTTGTTACATATCAAGATTCAAGGCCAGCCTGGGGCACATGAATCCCTGTGTCAAAAATAAATAAAAAGAAGAAAGAAGACAGACTTCACAAGATACATCTGCAAAACATTATACATGGTTTATAAAACCTGAAGCTTGTGTATATATGCGCACATGCACATGGGTGAGTGTGCACACGTATGTGTGAGTGTGCATATTGGGCCAGAGGCCAACCTTGAATGTCAGTGTAGGTGTTGGCCGCCATCTTGGTTTTTGAGATGGAGTCTCACTGAGACCTGAAGCTCTGAGGTTTTCACTGCTCTTATACCTATATGTTGTCACTTTAAATTTTAAAATTAGGAATTAAGAATCCCAGCAGTAAACATCTAAGACATTGCCCTGTGTATTTTAAGAGAAAATAGAAGGTTATTAAATTTCTAATAATAATATTCATAATGGTGATATTCTGTTCCAGCATTTCTCAAAGAAGCTTAGCTCTTGGAGATGTTCCAGAAAAAATAAATGGGCAAATAATTTTGGAAACCGGTTACCACTGAGCTGGCCCCCTGGAGAGTCACAAATCACTCATGTGAAGGACTTCTTCAAATTCTACAATGTGGGTTTGAAAAAAGCTAGGCATATTCCTTGAGTGTCCCAATGTATTATATATACCTCAGAACCTTGACAAAGAACTAAGTGAATGAAAAAAAAAGGAAAGAAATAAAAAGTAAAGGAAAGAAAAGGACAGGACATGACGGCTCCTTGGTATGGAGGAGGAGAAAGTTTATTATAGACATGTGGGAGAGAATAGTAAGAGGCAGGCACAGGGACATCTGGGGGAGTCCAGAGTGGCCAGACCATACTGAGCTGGGCCATGTCAGGGGTGACAGGAATTCCAGCCAAGCCGCCATGGTCGTGCATGCCCCAGCAGGACACTTAGTCATTTCTGCCTAGTCATTTCCGGGTCATACATCCTACATCACCCATGTGTTTCATGGTCACGTAATCGTGAGGCGTGACCACGTGATCTATGCGCATGCATGGAGTAGCCATGTAGGCCTGTGTGGGCATGTGCGGAGTGGCCCTTTAAAAGATCAGGCCGCATGTCCCACAAGCTCCCCACCCCTGCCCCATACTCCCACAAGTGTCCTTTCAGCAGGCCTGATCACATCTATCTCTTTCTCCTTGTCTTAATAAAACTCTTATTAGTGGATTATGTCGTGTTTCCTGACCAGAGCGCACTAAAAAACGACAGGGGAGGGGCAGGGAGGGGAACCAGTGCAGCAGCCAGGAGGCCAAGGGTACAAAAAAGGGTCGGTAATCAAAAGGTCTGGAGTATATAGGGGGGAGCCTTTGGGGGAAGGGCAGCCCAGCCCCTGGGCTGGAGAGTTCAGGGTGGAGGAAAGGTATGCCAGCCATACCCGTAACAAGTAGGGACTGAGGGATGCTGGGAGAACCTGGCGGCCAGGTCCACTTTGATATGTTCAATAGGCACCTCAGTCATTTGTCCCCAAGTTTGGGATTTGACACTAAGGCCCTTTGGAGAGCATGACACTAAGGCCCTGGGAACACTAGTGATTCATTGACTCAAAATAAATGGCCCAAAGCACAGAGCCAGGGTTCTTTGCAATGCACATGCCCTTTGACCCTCTGAGTCTACAATACGCACAGGCTCCATAGTCATGGGCTGGATTTTCACTGAGCTTCATGATCCACTTTTCCCATTACCTGTAAACCTTTGTTTTTTAATTTTTATTGTTTCTTCGGGGTATCTTCAGAGTTTCCTCAGAGCATTTTTATTAAGTGAACATACAAATCAGAAAAGGATACACTATCCTTGAAGGGGTTGGGGTCAAAGTTAAAGTGGACGAACTGTAATAAAGCACATATATTTGTGTGTGTGTGTGTGCACATTCATGCGCATTAATAAAAGCAAAGGGTAAAATTAGCATTTTCCTGTTTTAGAGCTGTGTACCAAATTTAGCTCCCACTTTCTACGGGTTAAACAAAGACGGGGAAAACACGATGCATCATGCCCATAAGAGGAATAAACCAACAAACAGCATGATTGTTCCTGGTACGGAGGCAGGCCCCAGCCAGACCTCCTACAGGATGTCACAATGAGCCATTATGACGTGTGTGACCAAGACCTTCATACACATCCCACAGTAAAATCAACTGCAATGCTCAGTTGTTGATGAGCAGAGCTGCTTAGGACGATTATCATCTCTGGAGGAGTGGCTGGGCTGTAATGTCTGCAAATGTACCTTTGTCACTCTGATTTCTTATAATCAGACAAATTTAATTGGGGCAGACAGCAATCACGCACTAATGGGTAGCTTGCTCCTCGGTGGGCTTGGGGAAGATGCCTTCACGCTGACCAGGTCCACAGTGTACTGAAGCAGCAACCGACTGCAGGAAATTCTGTACAGCTCTCTTAGCTCTGGCTGTGATCACCAAACACAGCAGCTCACAAACAAACAAACAAAAAATGGATTTCAAAGGAAACGCTATTTCTCCCAGTTCTGGAAGCTGGGTGTCCAAGAACAAGGTGCTAGGAGATTCAGAGCCTGATTGAGGGCTCATTTCTCGTCATCTCACTCTTTCCGATCATGACTCTTCTTTACTTGGCCTGGCAGAGGCAGCTTCAAGTCTGGCATCTTACCCAGAACCGGCCCTCCTCTGGCCAGTGCCTTGAAAGCAGGGTTCACATGCACCGTCTCTTAGTGTTTTCTCCGTTCACTCCAAACAGTTTGGGACTTCCCTGCACACTCTCCCTCGGGTCAGCTAAGGGCCTCTTTATTGCAGTCCAGTAACATTCCTCTGTCCAAGTATCATCAGTCTCGCTGTGGGCAGCTCCCAGCCATCCCTACCTCCTTCCTTCTGGAGCTCTCCCTGGAGTCTGCTCGGAAAGTGTTCTTTGGCTGTTTGTTCCCAAGCCTGTTTCATTTGTTGCTCTGGCTGGATGGACTGGCTGGGGAAGACTCATTATAATCATATTTCTTTTACATTTGGAGTGAGGGAAGACTTGGCTTCATTTTTTTAGTCTACTGTGTAACTGTGTGATGTTGTCACCTGAATTGGTAATATGTAGAGCTGGGCACTAAGACTGGACATTTCCGATCCCCTCTTCCTGAAATATGTCCTGTCGTCATTTGCATTCACCACAATTATTCCTGAAGAACACATTTTCAGTCCGCCAGTAACTAAATCTGTGGTCTTATTTTAACACTATACAAAGTTCTGAAATTTAAAAATAGCATGGAGTGTTTTGTGCATTTACCAGAAAATAAAAACGGATTATGTGGGTGTCATTTTCTTAGCAATTTGAATAATGAATTAATTCTACTTGTGAATGTATCAAAGTTAGGCCTGTTTTCCACAAAAGACTTAAGAGTCTGTGTCATCTATTCATCCTGTGATTTAGCTCAAGGGAAGAATTGCCAGAAAACATCCATTCAGAACCCGGGGCCACAGGCTCTCTGCTTTGTGTGTTGAGCTCAGCCCTCTGGCACCACCAGACCTGCTGCCAGACAATGATGGATTCACAGCTCTTCCAGCCGGGCTGAGCACCCCAGCCTCTATGGCATGAACCCCCCTTTGCTCTTTGAGCAGCCTGTTGGAGGGCAGTCCCCCGCTGGCTGAAACAGCAGGGAGAGAACTCCAGCTTGGAGCTGCCCTTTCCCTGCTTCTGTGGTCCACTTGGCACTGGGCCCAGCCAGCAGCTGCTCCCTTCCAGAAGCTTCCAGTGACCTCTACACACACACACACACACACACACACACACACACACACACGCACACGCACGCACGCTCGCACGCGCGTGCACACACACACACACACACGCACACGCACACGCACACGCACACGCACACGCACACACACAAACATGCACGTATACATGTGCGTACACACCCCTTCAGATAAAGGAGGACACTTAGTTAATGTCTTAACCTCCATGAACAGCTGCTCCACTCTCCAGGACTTGAAAAGCATCCCCCTGCTCACTTCTAGATCGTCAGCTGAGGCAAATAACCAGCGCGTTCAGTAACATAGCGCCGACTTCTTCAATAGTGGAAGGGCCCTGGTATAAACGTGGGAGAACCGGCAGAAGGTTGCACTCCCAGAATTCACCAGGGACTGGCTGACCCAGACACTCCAAGGCAGGCTGTAGGCTCCCTTCCCAAGTTTCAAATTACCAGGGCTGCTCATCTCAGTTGCTGCCTCTCAGTCAGAGCCAGAGGGGAGACTGCTGCTTAGGAGGAAATCTTTCCCAAACACATAGAAAGAAGGCAGATGTTTGTGCTACATTTTCTATGTAAGATTTACCCGTCCCCCCAAAAGCATTCTTAAGAGAATAATCTGAGTAAACGAAGGATCAAAAAAGTTTCTTCTCTATGGTACCTTTATTTTATTCTAAAACTATCAGGCAAGACAGTGTCTACCAGCATCCTGAAAATATGGAGTCACCTGAAAGTGAAATGTATAAAGTCAGTCTTTGGAATGCCTGTCAACTCTCTCCTGAGCTGTGCATTTTTATTTCTAATTTTTGATCCACTTGTCCTTACTATGAACTTGAAAAATAATTGGAATTTTTTGCGGCTGCTTTAAACAACTATATTTAGTGTCACAAGAACAGAAACACACAGACACGGCCTGTGTATACATGTATCTATTTTAATTCAAGTTCCCTCCCATTTTTAGACACATGGTACAGGAGCTCATTCTTAGTAAGAACCACCAAGCTCATGCCGTATCAATTCTGCTAACACAGCACTCTAAAGATGAGAACTCTGAGCCTAGGCAGGTCTAAGCCCCTTCCCAGTGTACCAAGGATTCGCATTTAGATATAACATATACCCATTTTTTAAATGCCATTTGAGATTTTAATATATGTATATGTTCCGTTATGGTTAGTTGCCTTTTATAAAATATAAAACTTGCACAAATTTTTTCCATTAGTCCATTGTTTCTTCTATCTGATTTATTTAAGATAATTCTCTCTGTTTGTTTGCTGCTGTTTGCCATGCTTCTGGAATCTGCTTCAAAACTCCGTTAATGCTGCAGTATTGGCTCTGTGACCTCTTCTATCAGTTTTACAGTTTCTGACTTATATGTAAATATAAGTCCATTTTGAATTGATTTTTGTAATGATTTTGTTATAGAGAATAGATGGGAGGGGTTCAGGTTTCATTTTGTTATAGGTGTTTATTAAAATTTCCTAGTACAATCAATTAAAAAGAAATTAATCTCAAAAAATAAAATAAAGATGAGAACTCACAGAAAACATAAGATAAAGAAGTGTAACCTTTGATACACTAATTTGCATGAACAGGAAATAGCAGGCTGACTAATTTGCATGAACAGGAAATAGCAGGCCTTGAGAGTGTGCTTCAAGAGCAAGCTGTTTGTTTGTCATAGGAAGAGAGGTGCAGAAGTCCAGGTGTGTGACGGGGCAGAGTCCTGAAGGGACACCTTCTACCTCAAATCCAGAAGCTTCCCCCAAAGGTGTTTTCCACCCAACAGTATCAGCACACAGACAAGAGAACACATACAGCAGGTTACCCGTAAGCTCAGCCTAGGGGCAGTGGTATTGGAGTGGACCTTGACTGAACACTGTTTAAGACTGGAGGTAATAAAAGACACAGCCAGGACATGTATGAATGCCCACAGTCATTCAGTGTGCCATAAGAGGACAAATGTTTGCAGACAGAGGAAAAAGGAATGCTGAACAAGGCTCTTAGTATTTTTAGTCTCACAGAAAAGAAATATTTACTGTGTTCAATCACCAAGTCTATTGAAGGCAATTTAAGGCATTAAAAACAACATCGTCATTTAAAATTGTAATGAGAGATGTCACAACTACGAACACAGATGTGACTGAACAAAACTCTGCCAGATTTGGAGCAATCCACACACGCCCGGCCTTATCCTGGGAACTGTCCCACTGTGCACAGCTGTGTGGAGCCTTTATTCAGCACCCTGCAGCTTGTCGGCCACCAGCCTGCTGATCAGCTCCAAACAAGAACTCTAGTAGACACAGCACTGATGCTGGCCATCTGAGTATAGTCTGGGGGGAAGAACAAAATACACGTTGCACCACACACTACACACCCATCACTCATGGCTTGTTGTATACTCTGGATATTCTAGATCAGGTCCTTAAAGAATGATAGTATTTCTATCCAGAGAAATAGATATAAGCAAATAAAACTCAACTTTTATGACCCAAGTGCTGGAACATTCTACACAGACCCTTCGCAGATCATTTTCTATAGTTCCACGTGATCCTGAAATCTAGGATTGGCTCTGGTTTTCCAGGTAACACTACTTGGGTAACAATAGACTCTACTTTAAGAAAATGTGAAGGAAATGCCCAGTTATTAGTCAGAAATTCACAGAAATATGGGATTAAAACAAGATGTCTCAACTTCAACACTCTTAACATTTGGTGCCTGAGTACTCTTCATGGTGAACGTTGGTAAGCATTCCTTTTTCTTCGGTCTGTAAACATCTGTCCTCCTACGGCATAGGAACTCTTGACTGTGGTCATTCATGCATGTCCTGACTGTGACTTTTATCATCTCTTGCGTTAGATAGTGTCTGTCACAGTTGACTCAAATGCTGCTGCCCCTTGGCTGAGTGACCTGGGGACCTGCTATATGTGTTCCTTGTTCTGTGTTTGTGTTACCCTGGGCTCTACCAACTAGGTGCCAACAGTGCCCCATCCATCCCCACACTGTGACAACTCAGAACATTTCCAGATGTTGTCAAACATCCCTCCTGAGCGAAATCACCCCTAATTGAACCAACAGTTTAGGGAAACTGATGGCCCTTTGGGAAACTAAACATGGAGGCCCTCCTGCCAGGTTTCACATCATAACCAAAAGCTGCAAACAGAGATGCAGAAGCCTTCAGCTTCCTCTCTGCAACCAGAGCCCTAGGCTGACCTATTCCGTTTAACCTTTCCTTTTTACATTTGCTTAACATTTTCCAACAGATACGCCATCCTATCTCAGCGCTGTGAATACAAAGTCAATAAAACATAATCCCTTCACTGAAGGAGTTCAGAATTTTAAGGAGGAAATAGAATTTTAAGCAAAGAAGTCAGGGACCTCTGAGGTAATGTGTTTGCTGCGAAGCCTGACCGTCCAAGTTCAGATCCTCAGGACTTACACGGTAGAAGGAGAGAACCAACTCCTGTGAGTCATCCACTGACCTCCATAATCCCCCCCACACACACACACACTCAGAGAGAGAGAGAGAGAGTAAAAAAGTGACCCAAGCAAGCCCAGCCACCTGCAGACCCTGTCATTGTCATATTTTTCCACATTTCTTTCCCTTTCAGCTGCATTTCATCTCCATATCTGACTGCATCTCACCCAGGGCTTCATTAAGAGATTTTGAAGAATGAGTCTTCTCATATTCTATCCACCACTCATTTATCTAGGGCTCTATTCTTGAGCATGACAGGATTTGGATGTGGATGGCCATCCGATCGAGATCCCTATGACTGGGGGACCTTTGGGGCTGCTGTGTACATGGCTGAGCTGCTCATGCTCAGGTATGAAGAAGTTGTACTGAAGAGGTTAAAGTAATCAGGTCTTAGTATTTCCATATTAATTTTGTTTTCCCCAAGCTTGTGGCATACTAAATAATTGTATATTGATGTATGTGTGATAGAGGCCTTTTACCTGTATAATAAGACAAGTTATGAAAAACTGCCACCTATTGTGATGATCAATCATGATTAGTAAGTGAAAAGGGAGCCATACACTCTACCTACCTCCTGCCCTTCTTCCAGGGATGATAACACAGCAGCATCTGGATTTGGTGCTTGGACTTAATTCCCCATGTTCAGTCGTAATCCAAAGTGAACATTCTACAGTGCAATGGCCTTACTGTATTCTAAAAGATCCCAGTAAGTACACTCTGCCAATATTCAGTCTCAGTAACATTTTGCAAGATTCCCCCCACTTCTTCCTTTTGCTTTTGTGAAGGGACAGTGTGGTTTCCTTGTTCCCCCACTGGCCGCTCCTTTCTCGTTCACGGCCTTCTGCTCCCCAGGTCAAGTCTGCAGGTCACAGAGCTGGGATCTCTCCTGTTCCACAGTTGGACCTTTGTCCTATGTCATTTAGTGGGTTTAAGTAATGGTGGCCAACTTTCCAAACTGATTTTCTTGTTCAGGTGTTTTGCCTGAGTGAACAACAGAAATCCTGGGTCCATTGTCAATGCAGAAACTGGATGGGCCAGTTTGGATGTTAGAATGTGAGCCAAGGCTTGCTGGAGATTTCTCCGAAAGAAACTTTTTCTTGTTCTTGAGAGTCAGCTTCTCTGTCTCTCTGTATCTCTCTGTCTGTCTGTCTCTGTGTGTGGGTGCTTGTGTGTTCATGTAGGCGTGCATGTGTGTTCCTGTGTTTCTCTGTGTCTCTGTCTGTTTTTCTCTGCCTCTGTTTCTCTCTCCCTCCCCCCTCCCTCTCAGATATGGATGAGGAAGCCTATATCTCTGATTTAAGCCATGCAGAATCCCACCAGAAGACCCAGAATGCATTGGTAAAATATAACAAGGAAATGGAAATGCACTCATCTTTGAAGACCTCATTGAAGTGTGGGAGAGTCAATCCAGAAGTCTATCTAGGCTGCTCCTTACACGCAATAACAAACATAAGGCTACTAAGCTAGTTTCACTTTGGTTTCCTGGTACATAAAGGAGGAAATATTCTAATCCATTGTATCATGTATATGTTTCCTGAATTTTAAAACTTACATAATTTGTTAGGCATTCATGGGAGGTCAGAGGATGACTTTGGGGGACTGATTCTTTCCTTTTACTGCAGATTATGGGATCAAACCTCAGACTTTCAGGTTTGCAAAGCAAGTCCTTTATCTACTGATTCACCTCGTTGGCCCTGAGATTTTCATCTGACCCATCACGTCTGCTCAGCAATCCAGTACTGTATATCTTGTTTGTGGACATCTTGATCTGGTTTTCTAACACCCCTACACCGCTAAGTTATCCAAGAGCATCGGATGGCCTTTCCTCTCCAAACGTGTTTCTCCCCTGGACCTTTCTGCCTATGAAATGTTGCCCTATGCTCAAGCCAAACTGTAGGAACTGCCTTGGATAACCATCCTCTCTCACCCCAGTTTACTCTCTCCACCTGCTCTGTTTACCTACAAATGGTATCTAATGTTTACACTTGTCCTCTTCACCCCTATTTTCCAGATAAAACTCTTACCTTCTTTCACTTGGGCTCGTCCACTGGCCTCAAACCCAGCCTCCCAGTTCCTCTCTTGTGATCTCTCAATGCAGGCAAAGTAGTTTTACTGAACCGCCAATCAGATCACTAACATTCCCACTTGGAACCCATAGTGACATGCCACAGTTAAGTTCTATGTCTTTGCCTACCAGACTCCATACAGGGGCTGGAGAGATGGCTTCAGAGGTTAAGAGCACTGGCTGTTCTTTCAGAGGACCCAGGTTCAATTCCCAGCACCCATATGGCAGCTCACAACTGTCTGTGACTCCAGTTCCAGGGGATCTGACACCCTCACACTGACATACGTGCAGACAAACCACAATAAAACAAATAAATAATTTATGTCTCAGAAGCCACACCTCCTCAGAGAGACTATTATGCTCCACTTGTGTACCCCTGTGTCACCCCAGCATACTGAACTCTTTTCTGGCATGACTGTCTTTATGAACTTGTGGTTCATCTGTTGGTCGCTGTGTACTAGTTGAAAAGTCCAGCGGAGATGAGGATCTCGCCAGCCTGGTTCACTCCTGTGTTATGACTTCCTACAATGTCACTCTTGAGAAAGAGAACCGATGGACCCCAGGATCAACTGATAGGTTACGGAGACACACTCTACTGCTTTATTGACTATCTTTTTCCTGAAAGGATATCTAACCACCATTTTTGAAGTTGCACACAGTAAAGCCAGACTGAGCCCATTGTGATTATACTGACTCTAGCAACCTTGGGTAAGACAAAGTTAATGTGACCGTTCTCTACCCACGAAATGAATCTGTACGAGTATCTACCTCACAGAAGTGAAGCAACTAGAATAGTACTTGGAAGGGGCTAGAAACAAGGTCTGGCATATAGTGAACGTTGTGTCAGTTTGACAACTGTGGTAATTACCATCTCTGTCATTGAAATGGACAAAACACAACCCACACGGCAAATACACCTCTGCCTGTTTTTTTTTAAATTAAGGCTTGATTGAATCATTGCCATATTGATTCATTTGAATTTTGTCTATGACTGGTTTTATTTTATAAAAATAGAGTTAATTAGTTGAAATACAAAGGCAGTTATAGGCCAAAAGTTAAAATATACACTATGTGATACTTTGGGGGAAAAAAAAATCTGCAAAACACTGTTTTGTATTATGTCCCAGGAATTTATATAAATGTGCATAAAGATAGCAATGATGACTCTTTATAGTTATGCTGGCTGAATTACCAAAAAAGAAAAAAAGAAAAATAGTCACCTATACCCCTCAGAATCTGGGACCTTGGTTTGATCTTTGGGGCCCCAAGTTATTCAATGCTATGTAAAAGCAAATGGCAAAGCTGTTGAGCGTCCAAGCTGCCCTACCCCGGAGGACTGCTGAGGGACACATGGGAGCACTGCTGGTCACTGCTGCTAACTTCTCCTTTAATCCCTTTACGGCAGTAAACAGAACTTCAGCGATTACCAACAGTCCTCCGGCACAGCAAGCCTCAGCAGAGGCGTTGGCAACCTATCTCTTGAGCCTGTAAACAAAACTGCCTTGCAGAAACCAGCTACTCAGAGCTTCCCTAGGTCAGCAAGATGGCTTAGTAAGTAAAGGCAGCTACCCCCAAGCCTGATGACCTGAGTTCAGTCCCTGGGATCAGACTTAAAATCTGCACAATTCAGAAATGAAAACTCCCACAAGTTGTCCTCTGACCTCCAATGGCTTATACAAAGAATGATTCAAATTGCATTTGTATGCCTACACATACACATACACGTGTATTTTCTTTTAAAGCTTCCAATGTTAGTTTCTGGGCTAGGCCCTCAATTTCCTATGGCACACACTGTAGGTTCACTCACATAAAGACTACGCAATTTCAGTCCTTCTATGCTCACCTCTACCTGAGAAACTGGAAAACAAAACATGTGCCAGCATCTCTTTCAGTGAAAGACAATTACATGTCACAGTGCTGGACAAAATGATGTGAACACAAAGCTGCCGAAACCACCTTTCCAGCTTCTGTCTTTTGTCTTGAACACAGACTTGGTGCTTTAGCTGCTACGACCACTGTGATCCCGAGGGAACAGGCACGTCAATCCAAGCCACTTGGAGCGTTTCATCTGAACCACCATCAGCAAAGCCTACCTGTGCTCTGGGCAGAGGAATGAATCATTCTTCCTATCAGCCACAGTCACTGTGTTTCCTGTCACTACTAACAAAAATCCTCCCTAAATATCCTATTTCTCCAACTGAGGAACTAATAGAAGCAACATGGCATGAGAGAGCCCGTTGGGGGCAAGATGAGACTCTGACCCTTCCATGCATTAACAATATTAACTAGGGGACTTAATGTCACGAAGCCTCTTTGCCCACTTGGTAATTCTAACACTCAATGGCAGAAAGAGATGAATTACTATATGCATGCCAGTACTCCGCTCACGTCCACCACTTTTTTGCAGTCTAAGATCCAAGCATAAGGAATGATGCTGCCCATAGTAGGCTGGGTCTTCCCATGTCAATCAGTACAATCAGAACAGTCCCCTGCAGACATGCCCACAGGCCAGCCTAATCTAGACAATCTCTGAGACTTTCCTCCCAGTGGATTATGTCAAGATGACAGTTGAAACTCCCATAGCCCCTTACTGTTTATTAGTGTATGTATTGATGGGCATTCTTCAGTGTATGTTTGGAAGATTATTGGATTGTTTCAGTTACTCTGTCATCAGAAACTTAGAAACTTCTAATGTTCCCACAAAACGTACTCACTAATATCTCCTAAATCATAATTTCAAGAGTGTGGTCTAAAAATTAATAGTTTTGACCATTTTAACTCAACTGGTGATTTGGGATCACACTTTGAGTTGGGTGTCTTTTATTCACGGTGAATGTTCTGGCTGCAGGTGAAAGTTCAGCCCTGTGTATGAGGAGAAGATAGCAAAGCTCTAGGGAAGGCAATAAGGGCCTCTGCACTTCTTTCATCTCTGGTCCAACATTATTAGTATTTTTAACCTAAAGTTATTTTGATAATAATTAATTGTATCTTGAAAAATCTTTCTGCCATCTCATACATCATAAAAATGAAGACACATGAGCAATTTATCAATCAGAAAGTTGAAAATGACCCTGTGTGTTAGGTTTGGAGACCATGTAAGTTTAGCTTTCTGCTTCTTTGGGTGGGGAGTGGAAGTAGTTAGGGTCTTACTGTATAAGTAAGTTGGTCTAAAACTCACAATGTAGGCCAGGCTGGCCTGGAACTTGCACCCATTTTCTTGCCTCTGTTTCCCAAGTGCTGAGATTGCTGGCACGTGACTTCACACTCAGCTTTGGCTTTCTGCTTCTTTTTCAGGGACTTTGAATGCTTGACAAAAACTTGAAGGTTAAAATCTTTATTCCTAAGCAATGATGATATCAGTTTCTGTGATCGGCCTGTGACCTCTCAGCTGACACCAAAAGAAGCCATCTGCCTTTTCTAAAACCACAGCGACCATTTAAATAAAAAGACCTCCTTGGGATTTCATTGAGCCCTTTTGTAATTTATCAAATATAATAGTATTGTAAATATTTTTTTATTTGTCCCTTCCAGATAGATTATGTTTTTCTAATTAGTAGTTAATAATTTATTGGGTACCTGCTGTTTACTAGACTTTTTCCTGGGCAATGTTAGATTAATGACTGTAGTGGGTAGCCATTCCAGCTTTGGTCTGGAAGTTCCAACCCTCATTGAGGTTTCGGTAACTGTCACGCCTACAAGGTGGGGCTGAGAGAGGACCCTGAAGACCCAAGATCCAGATGCGCCGGTGCTGTGGGATGGTCTGTATGTGAAATTGTTCTGATTGGTCAATAAATAAAACACTGATTGGCCAGTGGCCAGGCAGGAAGTAGGTGGGACAAGGAGAGAGGAGAATCCTGGGAAGCAGAAGGCTGAGGCAGAGAGACACTGCCAGCTGCCGTCATGATCAGCAGCATGTGAAGACTCCGGTAAGCCACCAGCCACGTGGCAAGGTATAGATTTATGGAAATGGATCAATTTAAGATATAAGAACAGTTAGCAAGAAGCCTGCCACGGCCATACAGTTTGTAAGCAATATAAGTCTCTGTGTTTACTTGATTGGGTCTGAGCGGCTGTGGGACTGGCGGGTGACAGAGATTTGTCCTGACTGTGGACAAGGCAGGAAAACTCCAGCTACACGCCGGCACTCTTGGTTCCTGGACCCTGGACGCTGGAGGTAGACTGAGCAGAGTTCTCCAGAGAAAACTGTCGGACTGTGCCACACCTTTCCCAGACCCTGTAACCAATCCCTTCACTTGTAAGTTACCCCACAAAATAAACCTCCCTTTTAACTACGTAGAGTGGCCTTAATAATTTCACCAATAAATGACTTCTATTTTAACTTCTCATGGGGCCCTTGAACACTGAATTTTCAAAGTAGCAGAGAAATGTGCTTTAGGCTACACTCTAACTTGATAAGAAAGCAGCCTTCATGCTCTGCTGGGACATTCTTGTATAATACGGCCTTGAGGAGTCCAGTGGAGCCCGTGGGTTCTGTAACGAATCTTAAGAATGGAGAAAATGGTAACAACATCCGCAACCATGTTGGAACAACAGAATACAAAAGCCCCAGATAAAGTCTCACAGTGAGGCCTCTTTGGCTGAGAAAACAAATAGAGCCCTGCTCAGATCCCAAGAAAGCCATGGAAATGTACAGAAAACCACAGAAAATGAGCCTTCTGTGCTATACTGATTCTCACTTGAGACTGGCAGCTACAAGCACCATCAGCTGAGAAATGAGTTACTAGATGGTTAAGGGGAGTTTCCAATGTTCCCAGCGTGAGGAACTTAGAATAAAGTTTTTGGGAAACTGCATGTGTGGGTCTATGAAGGGCAGGTATTTTTAAATGTCTAGCAAATGAGGCAGGATAATTTGATTACATGTATGACATTAGTCCATGCCAAGATGTTCACAGATGGCTTGATCACAACACATTTTCTTTTTTCTTTCTTTTTCTTCCTTTCATTTCTTCTCAGTGCCAGGGACTAAACCCAGAGTCTTATTTGTACTGGGCTAGCACTCTACCACTGAGCCACCTCCAACCACTGAAATGACCAAAGAGCATCATGGACACCCTGACAAGGACATTCAGCTCAGCAACATTTGCAGGTCAATCCATGAAGGTGATGGCTAGGTATCTCTAATAACCTTCCTGAGTACCATCATTTCAAGTTTACCTATGATGACTTCAGCTTTGAGAGTGAGGGAGCATGGGAAGGAGCAGAAGAAGGGGACATGGGAAGGAATGGGGGGAGGCGAGAGAAAGGCAGAAGTGACATAATTACATTTTAATTAAAATGTATTAAAAATAAATTATGTATATTAAAAGTAAAATTATAAAAAAGGAGAGAGTGGGTATCCCAGCATCCTAGCACCGTCTTATCAGAAAGTTTTTAATAATAAGAACCTTAAACACACACACACACACACACACACACACACACACACACACACACGCACACACACACACACACAGGCTCAAAGCACAAAGCCTCCTTGGCCTTTGGCAAACCATCCAGCAAAGGTCACGTTAGTCCTCTCCTCTGAGATAACCACTATCAGAACAAAGCTAACTGTACGTGACTTTTCTCCATCTTGTCAGAGAGATGACTTGCGGAATTAACGGGCTCTCCTTCAAGAAAAGAAGCACCACGGATGCATGATTCCTGGATGGGGTCGCCCTTCTGTTTCCTTCTACCTGTTAAAATGAAGACGCTTCAAGGCTCAGGAACTGTGGTCTTCCACTGAGAAGTTCTTTTTGATTAGATTTTTTTTCTACTTATTTTGCAACAAGAAAGTGCAATGTGTGTGTGTGTGTGTGTGTGTGTGTGTGTGTATATATACACACACACACACACACAATGGTACAGTGTCTGTCAGGAATTGTGGTTTTTATTAGATTTTTTTCAACTTATTTTGTAACAAGAAAGTACAATGTGTGTGTGTGTATACATATATATATATATATATATATACATATATATATATGGGTAATGTTTAATGGTACAGTGTCTGTCAGAATGAAAATAACATTCATATTTATCCTAGAAGAAAACATATATATTATCACAAGTGTCTGTTAATTGAAGCAAAAGAAAAAAAATAAGCAGATGTTAATTCTTTCAAATTGTACAGGCTAATTATCCTCCAACTTTAAGTGCAAAGGTCAAAAGGCTAATGTGCAGCTTAATCAGAAAAATTATGTAAATTAGCCCAAATCAAGCATATCATATAACCCCATCATCAGTGAAATACGTGCTTTGCTGGGAAATCAAGTGAAACCTCCAGTCCTTTGACCAGTAAAGGGAGAGAGGGAAAGCCTGAAACAGGTGAAGGCTGTGTGGTCAGAAGTGAAAGCACGGCACTGAGAAACGGGAACAGACTCCAGCAATCCGCGCAGTGATTTCAGCAAAGTCGCTAACACGCAAGCACCAGGAAGGCAGAGTCTGGGCTGGTTCATCTACCCCTACTACCCAGCACGTAGTAGGTCTTCAGCACATCTCCTTGAATGGATAGTTAATGAATTGTCAGAATAAAAACATGTGCAAACATGGCAAGGTTAAGTTCAACAAATACAGCTACAGGTCACTACTTACATCTTTCTTCCTGAAGGAATTTCATATCCATGACCCTAATAACCTCCTCTTGAACAAATATAAACAAACAAAAAAAAGCACTGAAACAGAATTTAATTTTCTAAACCCAACAACAATACCTCCTTTGTGTTCACATCAATCTCTACAGTGATGCCAACTTGCTCTTAACTCTCCTAACATTAAATATTCCTGAGTATTTGGAGCTCTCTAGGATGTCAACATATTCAAATAAGGAAGCACCAAGAAGCTGAAGTGTGTTTTTTTAGCCTAAGAGTCACCATGAAGTAAAAGCCATTACAACTCAGGGTCAGAGTCTGTTTGAACATTCTCAGGTTCTTATGCCAACACCTAAAATGGCTCCTTCGTACCTGCAGACAGAAAAAGGTTCGTCACTTTCCCTTACTGTTCAAACCTCACCCAAGCCATTAAAAATGTCACCTTCAAGTGGGACGTGTTACCACACACTGTTAATTCCAGCACTCAGGAGTCAAGGCCAGGGTGGATGTCTGTGAATTCAAGGCCAGCTTGGTCTAATATCCCAGGTGAGTCAGGGCTACAAAGTAAGACCCTGTCTCAAAAGAAACTTTTTACCAAGTAGGAACATGGCACATTTAAAAACTTTTTAATTAGAATTAAATTTAATTAGTATTAGAATTACTCACCATATTCTAGAACAAATTTAAAGCAACTTACAAAATAATAGATACTATGAGGAAAACAGTACATTATTTAAAAACAGTATAAGTACACTATTTGAGAGGCTGTGGATATAGTTCAGTTGGTGGAGTGATTGCCCAGCATGCATGAGGTCCTGGGTTTGATCCTGAGCACTGCATAAACAAAACATGATAATGCACACTGGAGAGATGGAGTCAGAAGGATCAGAAGTTCAAGGTCACCTTCATCTTAGAGAGAGACTGAGCCAAGCTGTGCCAGACCCCATCTCAAACCAAATAATTTTTAATAAAAAGTGACAGCCCAGGTAGTAGTGGTGGATGCCTTTAATCCAGCCCTTGGGAGGCAGAGGCAAATAAATGGAACTCTGTGAGTTCAAGGCCAACCTGGTCTACAAAGTGAGTTCCAGGACAGCCAGTGCCACACACACACACACACACACACACACACACACACACTCACACACTCACACACACACTACACACCATACACACACACAACACACAAACACACACACACCATACACACACACAACACACAAACACACACACACACATACACACACACAACACACAAACACACACACATACACACACACCATACACACACACAACACACACACATACACAAACACACACACACACACACACACACACCACACACCATACACACACACACACACACACACACACACACCACACACCATACACACACACACACACACACACACACACACACACACACACACCCCTATAAAGGATACAACAAAAGTAGGGATGAAGCTACGACACAAACTATGATGATTTTGCCCATTTTGCAGCAAGCCACGTATTATCAAGAACCCTCACCATCGAGACAAAAAGGAAGGCGCAGTCACATGACTCCCAACTCTAAAACCAAACCAATTAACCTGGCCAGGAAAGCAGCACATTCTCAGTACTGAGGACAGAGAGGAAAGTCTCTCACCATTTCTGACAGTGTGGGCCTTGGCTAACATTATAGAGAATACTTTCGCAGCATTTTTCCAGTCAGCAGCTACGAGTACCATGCAGGCTTTTAAGGCAGCCTTCCCTACCAGAGAGTTCAATAAGGCGGTGGGGGATGGGGACTGAAGGGAGTTATGGCCCAGGCGCCATCAGAACCCGTCTGACTTAATCCAGAAATTGATTTTTGGTGTGATTAGAGGAGTAGAAAAACCGCACGCCCTACAGCCTACAGCCTACAGCCTACGGCCTACAGCCTACAGCCTACAGCCTACAGCCTACAGCCTACACCCTACAGCCTACACCCTACAGCCTACAGCCTACAGCCTACAGCCTACAGCCTACAGCCAGTCTCTGCAGAGGCTGCTTTATTAGCATTTGAAAAGAACGAAAAGGTGTGCATTCAAAAGTCTGTCTCTTCGGAAACAGACGTGATGCCGCTAGATCCGAGTGAGTGCAGAACCATATGCAGGACCAGCATACAACTCATGGGGCCACACTTCCATTCCATGACACTGCAAAAGGGTCTGTACAAGCTACGAAGAATTTTAAGATGGGAACAATGGAACAAAGCCGTGTGTGTGTGTGTGTGTGTGTGTGTGTGTGTGTGTGTGTGTGTTTATACATGTATGAGAGCATTGTGCCTCCGAGTGGGCATGTGTGTGTGTGTTTATATGTGTCTGAGCGTGTACTGTGTCTGTGTGTCTGTGTGTGTGTACATTTCTGTATGTATGTGAGTGTAATGCTTATGTGTATATATGTGCATGTGTGTATGAATGTGTCTGTGTTTAAATGTGTATAAGAGTATTGTACCTATGTGCGAGTGTGTGTATGGGTGTATGTGAATATATTGCATGTGTGTATAAGTGTGTGTGCATGTTTGTCTATGTGTGTGTTTATGTGTGTATGAGAGTCTATTGTGTGTGTTCATGAATGTGTGTGTATGTGTGTGTCTGTTTATGTAAGTATGAGAGTATATTGTGCCTGTTTGTGAGTGTGTATGTTTATGTGCATGTGTGAGTGTGAGTCTGTTGGAATGGGTGACTTCACAGATGATACACCCATGAAAGTGCTCTTTACCAGGGTCTTTACCAGCCAGGCAGACGTTTTTTAAGGTGCTCTTGTCTGGGATGGAAAGAGAAACTCCTCCTTGTGAAGAGGACTCGGATTGTCCCTGTCTAACACACAGGTAAGCACTCATGGCACCAGAGCTCAGTCCCACAGCACAAACTGGAAACGTAGCAGTTATAGAAAAAGATATCATCAAATGCTCACTTTCACAATGAAGATCAAATAAGGTGCTAAACCTGGGACCCCAATCAAAGTCTATCAAATTCATAACGTTCTCCCCACACATAGTGCCTATTCTCAGAATCAAGGTCTGGGAGATCAGCTACACCATAGCCCTGCCCCCCATCTAGCGCAACACAACACAACACAACACACACACACACACACACACACACACACACACACACACACACACTATAACATAGACTATAACAGCTGTGCTCAGTGCAGAACTCAATGTGATATAAAATAAATAAGTGAAGTTCAGTGGCATTAAGCAAAATAAATTAAAAAAGGAGTGTCATTATCCCTAATATAAGGAAGGAATCTACTCCTAAATAAAATGCAGTATTATGTGGGGGGGAGAAGCAGGGGGGGCAGGGGGCGGCACTCTCTGAGGTGAAAAAAGATACCCCTGAACAGGCTGCAGCTTGAAAGCCGAAGGAGCCATCCCTGGGGGGACTCGGGCTCTTCTGAGGCAGTGATGTCTATGAATAAAATAATCATGATAAATATTGCATTGCCTTTCCTCCCATAATGAAATAAAAGGCCCCTGGTTGCCCTGTAGGACCACAGGGAAGGAAACAACAAGAGATGAAGATGGTGAATGACTGGAGGAAAATCTTGAACGTGTAGTTCAAAATGGCACAGATGGGCAGGGGTGTCAACAAGGAATTCTTGACATATTTTCTCCCTGTCCTTGAGAGCACAGTTAGGGATGTAACACCGAACTTCGTATTTTTCCCCCCAGGCACTACAGGGAATCACCGCAGTAACGAACAGAACAACCAGCCCATCACACTGCATAGTAATGAGTGAAAGGGACCAGGCCTTTCATCCAGATATTGTTTCTTTCACATCAGAACTAACCGCACAATGCTTAAGTTTCACTTTAGGTACAGGGGAAGCGGCACTGGTACCATCAGGCCGGGTGTCAGGAGTGAAGTTCCTTGACAGGACACGAGCTTACTAACGACCACTTGATTTGATTTTGTCACGGCGTCCCCAACAAACTGGAACTGGTGGTTGAACAAATATGTTAAGGAATGCACAGACTGAAAAGACAGAACCAGTTAGGTTAAGTGAGTTGCCGATAATCCACATAAACGGGTGTGAACTTCCAAATAAAAATCAATAAGACACATAAAATATCTCTGTATATAGTTCACCTCTTTGCCCAAATGATATGAGGCAGGATGGAAGATAAACCAAACCAACAAAATAAGTTGTTAATGGGACGTTCTAATGAAAAGAGAAAAGTAAATAGTCAAAACACAATGAGTCAAGTCACATGACTGTGAGTGAACGAAAAGGCAAACCACAATCACGCTGATAAACGAGAGGAAAGTGTGATAAGCCTCACAGCTCACTTTGCTCTGGGAAGAGGAAACCCAGATCTTTCCCAAGGAAGATAAAGCCAGTCCTAGAACCAACCCTCCCCGTGTGAGGAAGAGCGAACAGATCACTCAAGAGACAGTAGACAGCGCCTTACAATTCCAGAGCAGACGTAGAGCATTTGAAATGGTGGCACCTGAGAGGGATAAGCAGCACTTAAAGGAGTCACACACCTAAAACAAAGAAGCAAAACCACTCCTAAAAACCCTGATCTGAGGACAGAACCTCTGGTCCAGTTAGTGATAAAACACTGTCACTGTGATAAAACACTGACCAAAACCAACTTGGGGGAGGAAGGCATTTCTTTAGTTTGTACTTCTTGGTCACAGTTCACCTTTAAAGAAAATCAGGGCAGGAACTTAAGCAGGGACATGGGAGGAATGCTACCTCTTGGTTTGCATGCAGATTCCCTTTCAGCTACCTTTTTTATACCTTTCAGGACTATCCGCCCAGAGGTGGTACTACCCACAGTAGACTGGTCCCTCTCACATCAATCAACAACCAAGAAAACACTACACAGACATGCCTACAGGACAATCTGATGGAGGCAGTTCCTCACACAGACAAGGTTCCCTCTTTCAAAAGACTCCAGTTCATGTCATGTGGTCAAAAAAATAACCTGCACAACCTGGATCTAAAAATAAGCATACAGAATTAGATGTTGACAGAGAAGATAATCAAATCCTGTGTGGATTATTGATGAGCTATTCCTGTCTGCTTTAGATAGAATACTGTAACAGTCAAAATAACAATGGCAATGTAAACAAACACACATATTTATAAGTATTCACTGTGTATCTGGTTCAGGGATGGGGCCTTTTCCTCTGTCCAGGAAACTTATTACACAGCAAAGCTGATAAATCTTACTGGTATCTTAGTCCAGTGCCTTTCCACCTCCTGACTCACTTCACTCCTGCTGTGACTCAGTGGACCCAAGAACTCAGACACATTGCTCAGAAGAAAGGCGAGAAAAAGTCTTGATAGCATGCTTAGAAAAATTGATAGTCCCTAACCCTAACATTCTAGAGCTCTTTCCCTCAGTCATGTCCAGAAGCCATCTAGGCAAAACACTCAAACATTTTTTAAAAAGTAAATGAATAAAATGGTAAAATACGGAAGAAATTTCTCAGAGGAGGAATTAGATTTCAGAATGACTTTTATTAACAAAATACACTTGAGAACAATGATCCAGCTTACATGTGGACATAATGGGGGGGTGGGGGAGTGTTACATCTCTAGCAAGCCTGAGGAGGAAAGGGTGGCTGACTTCGGCTGCCTCTTGTAAATGCAGTTGCTCAATACTTTCTCATCATGCTAATTCTAATGTTCTTGAGAGGGCATTATTGGACTGCCAATCATGCTATTCCATAATATTACAGTCTCAACTACACAGGCAGAAAGATATTCCAGCCAGGCCAACCACATATCACATGCCTAAAGGACCAGGGGCCTGACTACGAAACTAGAAAGTGACCTCAAGAGGACAACAGGACCCTCTCTGGATTGGGCTGAGAGTAGATGTTGGGGAAAGGCCGTCCTTATTCTACTAAACTACAGAACAGCCTCATGAGGCTTTCCAGGAGCCACCCCCTGCCTTAGAGAAAAAGACCTATGTGAGACAGTCCCACCAGCCTTCAGAGTGGAAGGGAAACCAGAAGCCAATACACCAAGGTGCCAGGACCTTACTGTGTAGGAACTGCAGCATTTCCAGAAAATGGAATCAATATTTTCTCTCCTTCCATTTCATATAAGTGGATCTGGGATTAATCTCTCTCACAGTATTGATCCCATGGATAAACCAAAAGTGGACTGGCTCCAGAGTTCCCTAATCACAATGCCCTAAGTTAGGAGTATCTTACCCCGACTTTCTCTCACAATATGAATGCAAATCAATGTTTGTATATTGGTTAAAGCTCTGCTTATGTACCAACAACAGACCTACTATACACATAAAAAATTAAGAATTCAAATGTCCCAGATGATAATGGAGTTCTATAATCCTGACTTGGATGCTGCCCTCTTCATCCCTCCTCTTCCTCGCCTCACACTCCCCAGTAGTAATTTTCTGTAGCTGTGCAACTATTGTCTCCTCTGTGTGAAAGACATCACAGATCATAAGTCTGGGCTCTTGTAGTTATAGGATTTTAAGACAACTAGAAAATGTAAACTCCGAACTATAAGTCTCGATGTTTTCGATTATAAAACTACAGGGTATTGGCACTGTTCAACTCTGAGCACTATCAAGATGTGAAATTACACCCAGTGAGTGTGGAGATGAAACACAGTGCTCTGGGCATGCAGACCACACGGGGGTGGAGAAGGCTGGAGGGCTCGGGATGATACCAGGTCTACTTCATGCCATTATTAACTGTGGGATAAGGAGAGCGAAAACTTTCCTTGTTCTGTACAGCTAAAATGGCTGCCAACTGCCACTACAGTAAACAACTATTACTTAATAACACATACTAGACATTTTCAAATGCTAATCAACAAACTACAGAAACTCTTCTCCCTAAATGAGTTTTGATATTGTTAACCCATAAAATTATCACCATATATTAATTCCATGCAGTCCATAGATGCAAAAATAGATGTAAAAATCCCCTCAGTTCTATTCACTCTCTCCAAATTTAACTGCTAATGAAGTTTTGTTATGTGTCATAGATAGATACAGACAGATGACAGATTATAAAATATAGATAGATTATAAAAGATAGATGATATGGTTAGATAGATGATTGATATAGATGATAGATAGATAGATAGATAGATAGATAGATAGATAGATAGATAGATAGATAGATAGATAGATAGATAGACAGATGGATGGATGACAGATCTACATCTCAAATATAAATGTATTATATTCATCCTCCCACCAAAAACTGGCTCCAATACTTGTTCACATGCAAACTACACAGCAGGGCAAGGCCACCAGTGTCCTCACTTAAAGTGGCTTTACAGTTTGTAAATGCAGAGTCACTATTCACTTCTTATCCTCCCAAAGTTAACACTTGCTTGTGAATCACACAGAGCTGCTGCCCAGTCTTATTTTCGAGAGTAAAGCACAATGAGCCCCTCCCTCTGAACTGAACTACTCCAGGCGTTCTTTGCCTGTGGTCTCAGACTTAATGATCGGTTTTGCAGGCTTTCCTATTTTTCAGGGAGATTTAACTATAAAAACACAAACAGTCCTTTCTCCATTCCTATATGGAAACAAATATCATCTTGTGGTTTAAGCATGGGTGAGGGCAATGATGGATCTTTTTCGGGTTTTTTTGTTTGTTTGTTTTTTGTGTTTGTTTTTGTTTTTTGGTTTTTTTGTGTTTTTTTTTTTTTTAATCAAGATATCTAGATTACCAAGAAAGCAGCATTCTCTCTACCTGGGGCCATGCTTATCTGTAAATCACGCTCATGTGTGCATGCTCACTCAGTATATATAGAGTGCACAGCTTGTTTTTTCATAAATATGATTCATGACTTTTTTTTTTTTTAAGCAATCAGGTCACTTTATAATCACTGAAATCGCACTTCTAAGGGTGAGGAAACACTCTGCCTAGCGCAGACTGTGCCTCTGCATCTGTGCTTAGGAGCCCCCCCCCACCTCCACCCAGACCTTCCCACAGTTAAGAGGCCTTGGGAGTGAACTCACAAAGCTGTTAAGTAGATGCCATTTACTGGTACCATCTCACAGTGCATTCATTACGACATGTGACACAGTGCATTCCCAGAAAATAATGAAAACAGAAGAGAAATACACAACTTTCCTCACCAAGGAAACACTGCACACACCTCCAAGGGATGGCCTCCCTCACACAGTTTGTGGTTACCATGGGTTACCACCTTCCTGGATGCATTTATCTCTGGGGAAGAATGTAGACACCAAGGACAGCACCCATCAGTGAGCACACTGACTGCAATCGTTGTTGTTTTTTCTATGTGTCCAGTGGCTACAGGAGAATAAGGAATGCAAAGGGATTCTGCTATAAAGTCATTTTTAACCATAGCCCAGACCCTAAACGAGCATGCCATTTCCTTGGCTTATTTCTTCTGGAGGCAAAGTAGTGTTTCTTCTGTAATTGTAGTTGTCTTAATAGAAACATCATTTTACTGAGTCTTTTAAATAATTCAGCTAGTCTACAATTCCTGAGATTATTAAATTCTAAGACTTTCTTGATTTGTTTTGTTGTCTATTTTGAGATTCAGAGCCTTGCAACTTCTAGGCAAAAGCTCACATCCCAGGCCAAGGACTTGTAACATGAAATGAATTACTTCTAGAAAGAGAAATTGAAAACACTTAAATTACATTTTTGTTATTAGTCCTGACCTGTCCTTCTGTGTCTGTAGACTTTGTGTCTGTATCAATTACCAAAGACACAGACTCATTGGATTGAAGGAAATATAGAGTGACTTTAAGCCCAGGATCAAGGCACCCAAGGTAAACTTGAAAAGGCTCCAAGCCTACAGAGAAACTACAGGCTGCTGATTCACACACAGGGGTTTAACTCTATCACACCTTAACAACCACCACTAAATAGGCTGTTTTTAAAGGACTACTGCATAGCAATGACCTAGGAGTGAAATCCCCACACCCTAAACCAAGGTTCTGTAAACTGATATATTTATATTTAGTTATGTTTTCAAGAGGGCTAGGGATCAAACCCAAGGCCTTGGCCATCCTAGGCAAAGGCTCTACAACTAACCTCTCTACCCAGCTACATATCTATGCTTTTATCTGGTCCTTATGAAGGTCCCATCACATCTGTATTCAGTGATTAAAACTGATGTGAATCTTTCAAACTCTTAATCATACATCCAAGTTCTCCTTTAAGAAGTACAACATTTCTCCCCAGCATTCCAGAACAATGGTGGGTACCACAGAGATGTTCACACTGAGACTTCATGGTGCCTTTTTGTTTTGCCAGGACACTGGTATCTAATTTAGAAGTCAGCAAACACTATCTTCATTGGGCTAGGTAGGGAATATTTTAAGCTTTGGGGCCATATAGTCTTATTGCAAGTAATTAACCCTACCATTTCATATCTGGGCAGACATATACAATTAAGAACAAAAATGGGCATAGCTGTGTTGCAAAGAAACTTAATTCATAAAAAATATAATAGGTAAATTGTCACATTTGATCCATAAGTCATAGCTCGCCTACCCCTCACAAGACTCTATGTAGTCTTATGATTTATTTTTCATTTTATTTAGCTTTATTTTATGTAGCAGTGCAGCAGACTGAACCCAGCGTTTGCATGTGAGAGGCATAGTGTTATGACTTTAAAAGACTAATCATAACAGTTCTTAGAAATACTTAATTAGCAGTGTTTATACTTTTTAACTGACACACTGTATACATATTTACATATGTGTATATTCTTATTATAATATAGATACTACACAAGGTCACTCAGAGAACCAAAAAAGAAAAAGAAAAGAGGACAACTCAAAACTGACAATAGAGAGACTCTAATCTCAGCAAAAGCTCATATAGCATTTTTTTTTTAGCTTATGAAGTCTTTTCTCAATTATTGTCTTATTTGATTTTCCAACAATGGGAGGGAGCTATGATTCTGTCAGTTGAAAGCTGAGCTCAGGGCACTGTCTGTGAGGCTGGAGTTCAGAGGTCCCGTCGGAGTGCAAAGCTGTTAACTTGCAGAGTGACTGGCAGAGTCAGCACTGAAGATCTCTTTGATACACAGCCTGCACAGCCCGGCAAAAACCACACATGCCTTACCTCTGCGTGGCAGGTCCATTGTTTCCTCTCTAAGACCTGAAGATTCCGTGGGCAGGAATGACTTGGTGATTAGCAGCATAAGAGAACGATCTTGTATTCTAGTCTGCTAATGTCTGTTTTGTGCCAGAATTTTCCCTGTGGCACTGAGCCAGGAGGAAGGAAGCTGCTATAAATGTCTAGGCAAACGCCTGAAAAATAAATTCACAAGAAAGAAAATACATAATTATAGAACTAGTGAACTAAAGTTGAAATTATAGTCAGCCACGGTGCCCTCAGCATTCCTGTGTGAGTTTTCGCAGCGGTGGCAAGAGATGCAGAGGAGCAAATAACGAGAGAGAACTGCATTTCTTTTCTTCTTCAAAGAGGCATCAGCAAAGGTGCTGAACATGGAAAGAAAGAGGTTGTGAGAGAAGAGAGGCCTGTAATTTGTCCTATGTTATACAGATGCATCCTGTGGTCACAAAGGACATTCTGCTGACCTTTTATTTCCCCACCAAAAAACTAGAAGAAATATGTCCAATGAAAGTATAATTAGAAATGTCTTCTCTTTTTTGAATTACATGGAATTTTAGCATAAATTGCATGTGCAAAATAATAGGTTTTCCTTTGGCATTTTTATACATGTGTGTAGTGTATTCTCTAACCTGAGGGTCAGGATCTGCACAGTGCTTGGGCATTTCAGAACATGTTCTGGAAGACTTGCTGCCAGTCCACTCCTGGGCTGACAAGGACTTTCCTTTCACCTTTGTGAAGGGCCTGGCTGGTCTCTGATGGGCCACATCATTTCCTACTTGTTCCTTATAGCTCTCCAGCACTTCAGGCAGATCCTTAAGAAGTCCCTAGCAGATGTTTCTCCCACATTTCCCACACATTCTAAATTTAGCTTCCCAAGTAACGTGCCTCAGAGATGTTCTGATGCGGTCTTTTCTCTGAAAGCGTCATGCAAACGAGGGAACAGTCTAAGCCACTGGCTCTTGTGATTGCCACACTTCCAGCTCTGTGTTTTCAAAGGACGGGTTTCTGCGTGGACAAGGGCAGCACTGTTTGGAAAAAAGAACTAACCCAGAGATGCTGAGACCATTCTCCACAGTGTTCAGGGAACTACTCAGATCCCCCCAGCCCCCACTTGGAAACAATGCCTTGGAAATATTCATGGACTCCCTCCACCTAAGCAAATTACAGCCTGGTGTTGAACAAGTCCACAAAACGGGAGAATCTATTGTGAGGAGGAGGATACATGCAAGCAAGTCGCAGGGCACACAATACAGATCCAGCCCCTCTCCTTAAGTTATATACATCTCAACCAGTAAGCTCAGCCATATGGACTGCATCTTCTCCATCATAAACATGAGAACAGCGGTGTACGCTGTTAGGTTTGCACATCAGTGGAAGAAAAATGACTTTCCTAACCCGTCGAGTGTTATCCAACCCGGAACTTTTGCACAGTTGTGCATCTTGCCCTACTGAGGATCTGCAGGGAGGCCAGAAAGGAATCCCTGGTGTGTTTATCAACACCACATCTCCAGGCATAGTGACATCAACCGACACTTCAGTAGCTGGGCCGCAAATGCCTGTGTGGAACGGCGTGCTATGACGGGATATGCGAAGGGGGAGAGATTATGTCTATGAGCCCACAGCATTTCATTGTATGGGGAAGAACCTAGAAATGTGCCTTCCCGCTCATGATGTCGAAAATGAAATACAGTTCTTTGGAATGAGCTGTGTGAAGTTGCCTTCTAAAAAAATAAGTCAGACACACTCAAATATTGGCGCTTTCACACAGTTCAGCCCGGCCAGCGACTGAGCTAGAATTCATACTTTAATGTTTGTCAAAATTTGTTCCATATAACGTACTTCATTGCAGCTTTTGCTCCAATTTACTAAGTTCTTGCTTAACTAAAGCACCTTCTAAATGATTATAAACATGTGCATTCAAAACGCAGTATCACAAAGGAGGCAATATAGTAAGCACCATTTAAATAAAAGGAGAGGCGCTAATCGCACACTTTTTTCCCCTCCAGTACTGAAGACCATCCCTAGGGCTTTATGCATCTCTTAAGGGAGCCATGGCTTTTACTTTAACATCCCTTTTCTTTTTCTATTTAAATAATGGAACTCCAACATTAGGATTCTTAAAAGAAACATAACCAAAAGAAGACGAGGAGACCTATTTCACGGATCGGCTAATATTGTCATGTAAGTTAGGAAGTTCAAATTCACAAGGAAAGCCCACCTGACAGGTCAAGCCAAAGCCTCTCTGCTGCCAGCATTCTCTCTGTCTCAAGAGCTCTGTCTTCTGTCCAGCCAAGGTCTTCAGCTGACTGACAGAGGCCCACACATATCACGGATGTCAATCTACTTTATTTAAGTATTAATCTTACCCAATGTTAAATTCACACAGCATCACAGAAACGTCCAGAATATATTTAAACAAATATGTTGGTACTGGATACTCTTGCAGAAGACCTGGGTTCAACTCTCAGCACCCACAAGGCTACTCACAACTGTCTTTTACTACATTTCCAGGGGATCGAAGGCCTTTCCTGGTCTCTGCAAGCACCAGGCATGTATGTGATGCACAGCCATCCATGCAGGAAAAACACTCATACACATAATAAATAAGTAAAGTTTAAAGAAATAAAAACTCTCCATTTCCTATTCTTGTTAAAGCCACATTTTATATTTGCTTTGTCATAATGAAGACTTTCCCAAAAGGTCCTTTATGTCCTTGAGACAGTTGGCATGGAATTCGAGAGTCACGGGTAGATCTCTCTTTCCTGTAGTATTTCAGAGGGAGACTCCATTCCGTCTCCCCAAAGGCATGATGTGACATCTTACCTTGAAAACTCAAATTCAGTTTTTAACTTTATCAAATATCTTGAGATGAGTCTTTCTTACATAACCAGTCTTGGAAATCACTGATACACTGAAAACAAAGCCACACGGCTTCTTCCCGTCAAGAAAACCAATAAAGATTTTACTGTGTTGAACTACTTATGAAAGACAGGGAAAATGGGCCAAGATGCACTGAATTACTTTTTAATCCATCAATCATCTTTCCCCACAAACCTCTAAACTCATTCACTTAGATTTTATTTGCTCAACTGTTCCTTACAGAGCCCACAGAGAGACAGACAACACAGAGCAACTAAGAAAATTCACTTTGAAATTCACTTCCATTTACCCGGCAGCTCACAAGAGCTTTAAAGGTGCCCAGGTATAGGCTCTGAGAGCAACTGCAAAGGCCTCTGGGAACAGCGAGCAGGGCAGTCATGAAGGCAAAATTAACCTTCTAGCAATATCCCACTTTGAAGACTTCAGTCCGTGTTTAATCTCATTGGGATATGTTTTTCTCCCTGTTGGCTTTTTAAAATTAAATTTGTCAAAAATAATTCACCTAGTCTTATATATATATAGGATTCTTATTAGGATATTGCCATGTAAAATATATTAGCATTATATGACTATTACAAGGGCTAAAGCTTAGGAAAATAGACTAATTATCCTCACTTATAGGTCCATGGAGAAGCAGTGCAGCATAATGGAGAGAGAAATCTAATAAATGCGATTGCAAAACCCACTAGATGGGCTCAGAAATATTTCAGTGTACACATTCACATTCTTCCCAGCTATGTAGTTCCAGTTCCCAGTGGCCCTTCCTTCTCTTCCCTCCCTCGAGAAGGGGACACACACACAATGTGAGCCTTCCCCTGGGATTCTTAGACAACTGACCTAGTGGATGCACAAGGAGACAAGGAGTCAGGGTCCCAAGGATTTTCCTCATCAAGAACATCATGAAATTAAACACACCGTGTTAACATCCACATCAGAATACCATCCTGATATATAGTCTTATCTCTGACCTTTCATTTTACTGTGCCAACAGATAAGAAGGCTTCTGTCTCAAGATCCATTTGCTCTGCTTCATCTGTGTTCCCAACAGCTAAGCACACAGGAGAAAGTAACTGAATAAGTGATGATCTGTTGTTGTTGTTGTTGTTATTATTATTATTATTATTATTATTATTATTCACTTACTTGTTTAATTTTCAGGGTAAGCAGATTGGAGTGAAATAGGGAAAGAAAAGGTAACTGTTTAATTCAATATGTCACTGTGGTTATTTTTACCAAAGTAGGAGAACAAATTAATCATATGGCTTGTTATTTCCTAAAGATTTCACTGTGTCTGTTTTCTAGGGATGTGGCAATAATGGCCATCCCAGAGGTCAGGACAAAGACAAGAATAAAGACAGAAATCAAAATTTTCACATGTAGGGGCCAGAGAGATGCTCAGCAGTACAAGGCACTTGCTGCTCTTGCAGAGGAACCATATTCGGTTCCTAGTACCAACACGGAGGCTCACAACGGTCTTTAACTCCAGGTGTACGGGACTGGATGCCACCTTCTGTCCTCTGTATGCACTAGGCATGCAGGTGGTACACATATAACATACACACAGGCACACGCACATTCAATAACAATAAATATATCTTTAAAAAGGAAGCTTTTCACAAATGAGACTAGAGGTAGATGGTATGACAACCCTGCCCTCTCTCTTCACTTGCGATTCCCTGGAATGAACTAATTAGTCCATGACACATCTTTCCACTGTGAATCTCAAAGCCCTTCTTTTCCTGGCCTTAAGCCTAAGCTGATTGACTAGGCCAAATACTTTGACCAAACCATCTAACTAGGCTTAAAACCAGGAGTTTCTCTCTAATGCTCAGCACCAATAACTTTAGGACCAATGTTCAGTGTTTAGCAGATAGTCTACCTTGTGTTTTAGTAAGCAAAGGAAGATGGTCCCAAAGAAGATGAAGCTATTGAGCAGAAATCAAAGAAATGAAAATCCCTGTGTCTATGCCCAGTTCCTTTCTGAAGTTGGACTACATTCCTGATTCTAGGATCCATTCCTGCATTCTTACAAACAAATCATGACTATTAATTAAACCTCTTGGGATTAATTTCTGCTCCCTTTAGCCCATCCCCCACGTTAATCCTCTGAGGGATAAGGAACCACACTGCAGCCTTTCTGGACAAACACACTCATAGTAGAAATGATCTCTTTTCAGTGGAGTCTTCTGAGGGGGACTCTGGCACGTGGCATGTCAATTACACTTACATTCACCCATCCTTATCTCCTTCTTGTAGTGAGTGAGGGATGACCACATGAATAAAGTTCTGAGTGGGTGTGTACTATTTGACATGAGGCCTTGGACCCGTGGGAAACTGGCAAAGCCTTGCCCTGAGATAAGTCTTGAGAAAGCATTGCCTTCCTTAGGTCCAAGTACAGAAGAGTGCTTACAAAAGACTGACCCATGTGTGCTGAAATAGCAACTGCAGCATCTCCTCCCAGAGGCGCTGTGTGCAATACACTCTGAGGCTTTTCAGTTACAAAGGTGGTTGGCCGCTCCCTCAGAGTGCACACAGCCCACCTGTCCCTGTTTCTGTCCTTTCCTCAGAGTCCCAGGACCAAGCTGTGGGGTGAGCTGTCTTCTGACCACTGAAAGCTGAAATGCTGTATTCCTGAAAGCGATGAGAAAAAAAATTGTAGAGAGAATTCTCTTTCCTAGAGCCTAGTGGATGCACAGCTGGCCTCTGAGACTTGTAGTTTTTAATAGGCCATAAAAGGATATCATCCCATTGATGGGATCACATACACTCTTGGGGGAGGAGCCGCACATCATGAATATGTAAGAGGAAAACTGGCATAAGAAATGTTTCTCTCTCATGCTTGCTGACTTTTTAATTTTATTTTTATTCCCATTTTCCCTTTTAATCTTTCATGCATAACAAAAATCCTCGCTGATTCATTATCCATTTCTACATCTTTAACACAAGTTCATTTCCATTTTGTCTGCCAATCCCCATGGCTCTTCATTGCTCTCCCGTTGCATCCACACATATGTCTATGATATTTTATTCTGAACATATCATTTGGTGTGCATTTTTACCTCTCTCCTGTGATCACCAGGCTACATCTTGAAAGGGGTTAGGGATTACTGCTATAGCCCCAGTGTGGAAATCATGTAGCCAGGTCCACGCAACAATCCTCTTAATATACATCACCTGCTTCTGTTTCCTTGGTTAGGTGTGACTGATGCAGAAATTAATAGACTACATATAGAATGAAACCTGATGTTCAGGGCCAAATTTTATTGTCCTCAATATTCATTACCTACACTTTCCATTCAGTGATTTTGCAAATGGCCACGCCGACTAATGACTAATGGCAACTTCTGGACCGTTCATCACATCTGACCAACACTTGGAGCTTTCGCAAGCACTTCAAGAAAAATCATGGTTTGCTAGGTCAAACAAAAGTATACTTTTCATTCAAATCTCCATTTTATTTATCTTCTTCCTTCGGAATGTTTTGGACTTCCCTCTCATTCAGCTGTTTCCCTTTATGCTACATTCCAGCACTTTGTGACACGGCATTGGTTAATCTAGCCAATAGCTTGAGTCATTACTGCCAACAAAACCTGTTATGGCAACTTAAGAAGGCAGTATTCAAAGTCTAATACATTTTTAAAATGGTTTCAACCCTATTTGCCACAGTTTCCCTGTACAGTTTTCCAAAAGCTTTGTTCAAGTGCCAGGGGTGTGACTTGGTGGGAAGGTGTGTGTTTTGTGTGTCCAGGTCCTGAGTTCAAACCTCAGCACCAGAACAAGACATTTCATCCGTCACAAAGCTGGGTCCATTGCTCTGGAATATTCGCTCCTTTTAAGAATTATTTGTGCTCTTCCTTTCCCAAGCTACGTCTTCTCAGAATATTTTTGTGGCCTTGTCTTTCAGCATTTGGTGTTGTCAGCCTTATTTCCATGTTCTCTTACTCCTCCTGCCCATGAGTCAGTTCCATAATGAAATTTCCCACATTCAAAGCCTCTGTCCTGGACAGGACTGTAATGTTGTGGGAATTCATTCCACCAGGTTTAGAACCTTTTTATTTAGACCAAAAAAAGGGGGGGGGGGTGTTATGGGAATTTGTTCCGCCAACGGCTTTGACATACATTCTAATTTTTATTTCACAAGCTGAGAGCCCCTTCTCTTTTGTGTATGTGGGGTGGGTCTATTTGTATACGTATGCTGTAGTGGGTAGCTGTTCCAGCTTTGACCTGGAAGTACTACCCCCATTGAGGCTGTCACGCCTATGAGGCGGGGCCAAGACAGGAGCCCTTAAGACCTGAGATTTGGATGTGCCACCTCTCTTGGTTCCTGGATCCTGGATGCTGGAGGTAGACTGAGCAGAGTTCTCCAGAGAACACCGTTGGAGTGCCCTACACCTTTCCCAGACCCTGTAACCTATCCCTTTACTTGTAAGTTACCAACAAAATAAACCTCCCTTTTAACTACGTAGAGTTGCCTTAATACTTCCACCAATAGTATGTACATGTTTGTGTGTACATGTGTATGCGTGTGGGGTGTTGGTGGGTAGAAGTGTCTCCTTCAGTTACTTTCCATCTTACTTTTACAGGCAGGGTTTCTCACCAGACCTGGAACTTAGTGATTTAGCCACACTGGCTGGACAGCAAACCCAGAGAACCTGCTTCCCCATCTCTGGGATGGCAGATCACCGTTCTTGGCTTTGTATGTGGTGCTGGGGCCTGAACTCAGGTCTCTATACTCGGTTGTTTAATTTGGATTTTAGCCGGGTTGGTGATGTGGCGCACGCCTTTAATCCCAGCACTCGAGAGGCAGAGGCAGGTGGATCTCTGTGAGTTCAAGGCCAGCCTGGCTACAGAGTGAGTCCCAGGAAAGGTGCAAAGCTACACAGAGAAACTCTGTCTTGGAAAATAAATAAATAAATAAATAAATAAATAAATAAATAAATAAATAAATAAATTGGATTTTAAATTCTTCACACTTGGAAAATAAATAAATAAATAAATAAATAAATAAATAAATAAATAAATAAATAAATTGGATTTTAAATTCTTCACATTTTCCAACTGTCCCATTTTCCCAGCTTCTTAGGGGAAAATAATTCATCTGTTACTATAGCTAATGTTTCAGGAGACTCATGTGTCATGTCTGTTATTATTGTTGTGGAACATAGCTGTTGTTAATGTCATTAATCAGCTCTTATATTTCATATTGGCACTGTAAACCACATTGAAATGCTGGGCTTCAATCTCAGGTGCTGGTCTGTTTATTCTGAGGCTTTAGACATCACCTTTTTTCCCTCATGACATCAACTAAATTCCTCCCCAGACTGTTATTCTTACAACACAGAAAGCTGTATATTCTTAAATAGATTTTTCAACTTAAGTATGTTTTGAAGAGGATGAGCATTTATAAATCTTTTTTTTTTTTTCACCAACTACACCTTCCAGTTGGGATTCCATGCAAGAGACACCAAGCCTATGTTCATCTTCCCTCTTGAACAGTCATTTTACTTTCACGTTAATTTTAATTGTTGGGACTCAAATGCCACGAGGTTTCTCTTTTCGCCACACAGGCTGCTTTTCTCTTTCTACTCCCCTGTCATCTGCTCACACTCTAGCATGGATGCAGTTCCCCTTACAACTTGCAGTATCCACCCTTCTCCATCCCCTGTACAAGGTAAACGCCTACTTCCTATTGCCCCTTTCCCTTCCTAGGTCCTCTTTTGTGGCATCCAATGGTTCCAGGCAGTTTGTATCCATTGTCATCAGGCCTTGCCTACATGGCTTAGCTTTGAAAATGTGAATCGGTACACCAACATATTGGGGCTGAACATGGAGGTGTACAGAGTGCCTGGTGTTGATACAACACTACACAGAAGGCAGAGGGAGAGGCTAAAACTATCTCTGTCTCTAGTTATGGCCTAGTTTTAAATAAATTTATTTTGATTTAAAAAAAAATAAGAGTGTCCTGTGAATTAAAAGCCTGGGAATTGAGGTGATGAGGACAGGCTCAAAGCCAGGTAAATTATAACACATGCCTTTAGTTACAGCCTGGCCTGGTGCGTGCACATCCTGCTTAGTGTTAACCACCTCTAAAGCATCATCGGCATGGTTTTACAAAGAGAGGTCTTTCTGAACTGCCCTCCTCCTGCTCAGGATTCTTCAGTGACTGCCTAGTCTGCAGGGAACTAGTACTCAGGTCACTCACTGTCTGACTGCTATTTATCCTGCCTAACACTTTCCTTACCCTGTATCTCTGAGAGTGCACACGTGTATACACAGGTACCTGTGTGCCCATCTATGTGAGTATGTGTAGGTGTGGGTGGGCAGCAGGTAAGCTAAGCAAGAAGATTTCAAGAAAAATTATAGTCCAAATCCTAGCAGAAGAGGTAGAAAACATGGAAGATTTCAAAACTGGTGGGTGTTGGAATTAGGTAGGAGGCCAATTCTGGAGACGTCAGTCAGAATCAAAGGGGGAGGCACCAAACAGGCACCCCGAATGTTAACATTTAGGCATCTATACTGGCCTGCCCTTAGGGTCCTGACAGAATGTATCCTTAGCTGCAGTCACCAAGAGCACCTCCTGTGTTCATTCACTACGTTTCCTTAGGAAAGACGGGCCTTGTACACCTCCCGTCTCTTTCTCTTCTGTCGCTCTTGTCCCCAGGGACTGGTCTCTACCCCCTTCTCTGCCCTTCCCCAAATACACCTCTCACATGAGCCCTGTTGTATGATTTGACTCCTTCCTGCCATTTTTAAAATACAACACCGAACACCACTGTGTTCACAATGGCTCCATGTTAACAGATTATATTGAGGTAAACGTTAGTACATGCACTTCTTCCATGACCCTTCCCTGGGCAATGAGTTTCAAGACCATAGCACATTTGCCACATGGTGTGCTTATTGAGGGGGTTGGTGAGGCGAGGTCCATTATCTGTCCATTCCTGCCTCTTAAATCAGGGGTTGGAAGATACTGTTATCCTGCAGGATGAAGAAGTCAGCTCCCACATACTTTCTTGACTCTCTGAGCGAGATGGAGAGTAATAGTGGACACAGATTTTAAGAAAAGATTCAACCGGAAGCAGTGACCGCAGAAAACCATTGTTTTTGTAACCAGTTTGGTGAAGTTTTGTAACCAGTTTGTTCTCTAGGTTTTGGCTGGGAGAGGTCTTGCAGTTGTACTGAGAACATCAAGTTCTTCCATTCAGATTGCTTCCTTAACTCCAAGGGCCTTTGGGAATTACATGATTGGAATTACAGAAGGGAGTAACCAAGAAATCATCTTAAATAACCACGCTTTTCTTGAGTGTTTCCCAGACGCTAGAGTTACAGACAAATGTTTGAGTATAACAAAATAATAAAGAAAGGTTGCTTCAGGTTTTCCACACAAAGAGGGGTGTTTGAAAATCATTATGCATAGAGGTAGTACATGTTGAAATATGTTTTGTAGCAGTTATCTGGGGGGAAGAGGCCAGCATTTCTCTAACAGGTCCCATGAATAATTGACATGAGGGTGAAAGACACAGGGTAGATGGCTCATGGCTAGTAAGACTTAAAAGAGTACTTTTTAAGACATACGATACACAATGGTATTTGGGATCAGAGACTGGGTTTTATATAAACTGTGGAGGCAGAGATCTCCCTGGTGAACAAGGCAGAGGCAACCGATACATGCTTTTGAACTGCCATGTTGGCAAGGGTATCAACCCTTACTGCAAGCATGGGAAGGAGGCGGGTCGATAACCAAATCCATCATAAAAGCAGCCCATCGGGCCTGCAGACTTGGGGATACTGGTGTATGTGATGAAGATGTGCCCCAGTGGTCCATGTGTAGGAGAGGGTCTTACTGCAATGAGAGCTACCAGAGTCCCTATAGACATGTTCTAGGTGGTAAAGGGCTTTAGAAAAAGGGTTTATTCGTTTTTGTATGTATGAATATTTTGCCTGCCTCTATGCACCAAGTATGTGCTTCCTGCTCATGGAGGTTAGAAGAGGGGTCAGATGCCCTGGAACTGGAGTTACAGACAGGTCAAAGCTTTTCTGTGGGTGTTGGGAGGCAAACCCAGGTTCTCTGCAAGAGCGGCCAGTGCTCTTGACCACAGAGCCATCTCTCCACCCCCCATCTTGAACAGCTTTTAAAGATCAGGTGGTGGCAATAAAGCAGAGCTACTATGTCTGAGTTTCCTGATTATGCAAATAACTAACCAATGCTTCATCAGTCGGACCAACCTTCCTCATTCTGTGTTTAATACGTTTGGAGGTTCTCCTTGAGCGAGCTTGAATTTCAGCAAATGCTCAGCATCTCTTAGCTGCCCGTACCTAATCTCCTCTAAAATGACAGGTTCGGCACCAGCTGAATGGATTCCCAGACATGAGGTGCAGCTTTGAAATTCGGTGCATCTTTCAAAGTATGAGCGTCTGTCACCCCTCAGCATCCTGGCTTTTGAGACAGTGGTCAGCCATTTAAGTGGCAGGCATGGTGATGGTGTGAAAGTCAACACTGGAAGACTGAGGTGCTTCTGGCCTGGCCTGCACAGCCTGCTTGCCTACATGCTCTGTGCTCTCGGGCTTCCTTGTGGAGTCATAGGTGACAGGACCTCCTAAGCAGTGTTCCCGAAGTCCTGGGGAGTTAATTTTGCTCAGGACCAGATTTAGCTTCTCCTTGGGCACAAAACTATTGCCACTGCATTATTGCTATATGGTTGTTGATGGAACCTTCAAGGTGAGCCAAGAATCAGGCAGAATTCCGGCACCATTTAGGAACAGAAGCTCGCTCCCTGGTGTCTTATATAATGGTCTGCAGTGAGTGTTTGAGGCTGGCTGGCAGCTGTGTGCCAGGATGGCATTCAGAGCCCTGGAGTGACAGCAGCTTTGCCCTCTCAGCATGCGATTTCAACACTGCTCTGATCAGCCAGGAGGAAGGCCGCAGAGAGTCAGGGAGAGAGGGCTGCTTCGATCTTCAGAACCCCAGACCCGCAGCAGACAGCCACCTCTCTCTGCTTCCACTAATGAGAACTTAGTCTCACGGGCCACAACCACCTGTAATAAAGGCGGGAAGCTGGTTTCTATCTTGGCAGCCATACGCTCATTGTGACCCTACAACTATGGAAAAATTAGACAATTGGGTTTGACAGTAGTTAGCCTAACAGTTGCCATCATAAATGGACACACATGGGAATTATAAATCCATACTAGTGCCCTCCAGGGGAGTATACCTCATATTGGTTCCAGCTCATTCATCTTTGGCAGTGGTGATCAAAGTTTAACCCCATAGAATCATCAGGTAAGTTTTTCCTAACCATACCTGCACAAATTATATCTAGACCTACTGTCACCTTCAACCTGGCGTATACATGTGAGTATTTTTCTCTAGACAGACATGTCTCTGCCGACTGCTTGCTGCATGAGAATATAGACATGGAACAAAAAAGGGGCAAGACTCACTCAGGAACTTCTAAACATCAGAAGAGAAAAGACGGCACGTTAATGATTTGAACTTTGCCAAGAGCAGGGCTGAGATGCGACAGTCTCGTTCAAGCATTCGCAGGCAGTGACAGCACTAGGGACACCCTGGAGGTGATGCCAAGCAAGGGTCCGTTGGGGGAGTGCCGAAGTTCCCCAGCTGCCCCACAGCGGGCACGGCATCCACGGGTGAGGGGGGATGAGGATGAGGGCACAGAGCACCATTGACGGTGCTGGAATTACACCCACACATATCTCAAGCCTCCTGGGTTTATCCATCTAAGGTGTCTTCTCTGTGTAAAGTAGTCAGTACCCCCTCTTTCCCAGAAAGTCACCTTCCACAGTACCCTTCTTTCTCTAGGTTCTTGACCGCAAACATTATTTCCTCTATTGGACTGACTAGAAGCCCCGAAGTGGAAATTGTTTTGTCTTATTAATATGTATGTTCGTGTTGCTTGACACATGATGGCATACCATAAATAAATAAATATATATGAATGCAGTCCTTTAAAATGCATGTCTAATACATTTGGGAACAAAGAACAGGATGCAGCCTGGGGGGTTGGGGAAGGTTCTTCCCCAGTGATTGGCTTGTTTTAGAGTCCTAATGAAGGGCTTCCCTGGCAGAAGAGAAGCAACATGATAAAAATCAGACAGACACAGGTGGGTAAGGAGGGTAAGAAGAAACGATTCAAATGGTCTGGCATTCTTTCTCCTCTATCCCAAGCCCCTAAAGTGACGAAGACTTTGGTACATGCAGTCAGCTCTTGTTGCAGATATGTGACCCTGAAGGAGTTATCCGGGAAATTCAACCATCTCATTCTTTACCCTTAAAACCCATTTCCTAACTGAGTATCTCTAGTCACGACTACATCCTGCTTCTAAAATGAATATATGGTAGCTATGAAGACCAGATAGGATCTTCTGTTTTTAAATGAAAACATACAGTCCTTATGGCTACGTCATTCTCCCATGCCTTGTCCTAACCCCACCTGTGATGATACCACAATTTCTCCCATTTTGTTTTTCCTAGAAGCTAATATTCTAGTAAGCAGAACTGATGAATACAAGGTTCTAGGAGTCCTGGTCCAGTCTGATTCATCCATTGACATATCAGCAGAATCAGAACACCAACACTGTACGCCAGAGGCAGTTCTTTAAAGTCTAATTTTTTTGCAAGTGCTTGAAGGTCAAACCTTTAAATAACTTATCAACACTTCTCGAAGTATTTCCACAGATCTGCCTCATTTCCCAGGGCCTGCTGCTCTTTTCCAGCACAATGTGTGGCACTGTCTCTACCATTGTGGCAAGAGGTGTTTCACGAGTCATCTTATTTTCTGAAAGCGGAAAGGGAGAAGGTTCTTTTGTGTTTGGAAGTCCTCACACTGTGTTTACATCATCACTTCCTACAGCACATAAACAAACGAGCAGTTGCCGCAAGGCTCACAAACGGTCTACCTGCTATTTCATGGTGCTGTGCACTTCCAACTGTTTTGTGCCCACCTCGGTGTGTGTTTTATGGTCTGAAAAGTCACCTAATTGAAAAGTCATCAAATAGGAGCTGCGCACTCACCTATTCATTCATGGAGATGTGGGCACACATCCACCGGAGATTGCTTTGTATCCTCAAGAGGACCCACTCATTTATCTATCCATCGCTCTACGGGCATTTGGAACAGACTTGCCCTGTTCCAGGGGTTAGTCAGGATGTGCTGTCCTGACAGAATTAGCAGTGCTGTGCCTGCTCCTGAGAAGCTAATGGTGCACAGGGCTCCTCACAGTGCATCCACAGTGCTGCCAGCTACCGTCATTAGAAAGGGATGGAAGACCACAATAAACTTTCCCTCCGTTGCAACTTGCTACTGTCCCCACCCTTCCTTCACAGAAACCGCTGGGCTTTTCCTGTCTTGCCCTTCTGCCTCATGGGTGCTACAGAGGGGTCTCCCATCTGATCCTTTCCCTTTTCCTCTCTTCTCTGCCCTCAGGTAAGGGAACATGGTGGTGGGGACAAACTGTCCATACAACATTCTGTACATCTGGTCTAAAGTCTATCATAACCATCAATCAGCAAAGAAACACCGGTCTTCCTTATATCCACAGGATATTGGTTGCAATATCAGAAGACATGCCAAACTCTGAGGATGGGCAAGCCCCTTATATAAAATAGCACAGTGTTTACATGTAACACGGGCACATCTTCCCACATACTTTAAATAATCTCTAGACTGCTTCTGAGAACAGTACCTCACAGGTAGTATATAAACTCTTACTGCACTACATTATTGAGAGAGTGAAGAAAAGGGAGAACTCTATGTATCATTGAGATACAACTTTACAAATATTTTTCCACCTGCAATTGATTGAATCCACAGATATGGAATCAAAAGACACAGAGGGTTGAATGGACTTCTGAAACTAAGATACTTCCTCCAAATTACGTAAGTCCATAGTGAAACCAGATTCAAGGGCTCTTTTTATTATTCCCCAGTGACAGTGACTTGAACACAGTCACCCCAACTTAGTCATAACAGTTTTCTAGGTGATTTTAGCTATGAGTAGCTATTTCTCATAAAATCAATCTAATTTTAGTTTTCCTTTATTCCTGGAATTGTGCCTATTCCTTCATGCAACATTTTTTTTTCTCTTTAAATTCATAGTTGTTTAAAATAGCAACAAAATGATATCAAGTTCAAAACAAGATGACAGGTTTTCACGACCAGGTCGTGGGTTTCCTCAGTACTCACTGATCTCACTGGAGTTTATCTGTAGACCAAACCAACTTCACAAGGCTGACATAGCACATGTGGTTCCAAGGATGGGGATGGGTAGTTCAATAAGTGACCCGGCTTCCTTTTTTATGAATGAGGGTCAAGATATATTATGCACACTCAACTCTTTCAATCTAGACACTGCTGAAACAGGCAACATTAGAGATGAGGAACCCAGAAACACAGACCCGGATTTCTTCTAGAAACTGATAAGTGTCTGGAGGAACAAAATGACCAACATTTTTTTCTAATTTATTGTCACATCTTCCTAAAACTGGTCTTGTGAGCTCAAACTTCAGGCTAATTACTAGCTGGTAGATATAGTTACCATGATGATCTCCTGGCCAGCCAAGATCAGGACTCTAAGGTTCTCTGTTCATAGTTAAGAGCAAATGACCATCTGAGTGTATGTGCGTCTGAACTAAATTACCTAGGCGTCACTTTTGGATGGAAGGGAGGGGAAATGTTTTGATACAAGGATGTTCTGGAGAAAAGGACTGAAGTTAAGGAGGAGACAGACAAGCATAGTGGAGGAGGATGCTGAGGCAGATTTCCTTTTAGACTGGGAGGAGCTGTTGGAGATCCATGGCAACGGCATTAAGAACAGAAGCCAAAGGCATTATACACTCGAGACCATGCAATCTTGAGCATACGCTGTGCTGGTTGGAGATTTAAGGACCCACATTCTTAGCAGAAGCAGGCAGAGGGTGTTCCCCATTTTATCACCACAGCATAGCGGCACTTTGCAGGGTTGTCGAACAGAGCTGTATGGTGATGGCACCCATGTAGGAAAGTGGGGTACTTATGAAAAACTGTCAGCCAAGGCAGCCATACTCTCTCTCAGTTCATAAACTCCGTGTGGTGTCCTGAGAAGTCCGTGTGAAAAATCTCACAATAAGAAACTTGCCCAGAATTTGAAATGTCTTCAGCTGTGGATGGAGGCAGGGAGTTGACACAATACTATCTATACTCAGTGTCGATGTTTGTACTCCAAGCCTGGTGAGACCTGTGACATTCCAGTCAAGTACACCAGAAAGACAGGCCATTCGATAGCTGACTTGTTTACATTTAATGGGAGGGGTGTAGCTGGACAAAAGAGGGGTAAAGACGTGAAGACTGGGTTCTGACCCACCTCCCAACCACGCTACCTCGGGAGGGACAAAGGTCATTCTCTTCAGTGTGCTGACATTTGTGTCTACCGCTCCTTTGTCTTTAAGTCAAACTAACCAATCTTATCACACCCTGAAGGTACACTTTTTAAAGGCCGCCTCTAAGTCAGTGAGTAACCAGCACACACCCTCTTCCTTCCCCTATCTCGTCCATTCCCAGGACTCCATCCCTGAAGCATGAGCCAGGCCAGACTCCCAGACAGGATTTCCTGGACTCTCTGACCTTGGAACTAAAAAGCAATCCATCCAGTGCTTTAATGAGGATCAACTAGGGTGCATGCATGCATTTGTGTGTGTGTGTGTGTGTGTGTGTGTGTATCAGGGGTGGGGTGCTCTGATAGCTTTCTTATGTGCACAAGGCAGGGTTCCTATCACTGTCCCCTGGCACAAAGCCTGCTGGCTCCCCTGGAACCACCAGGAAACAAATTGCCAAGGGGAGAGAATGGTGTCCTCCCCTTTCCCACGGACTCTGAATGGAGGATGCTTACATCACTGGGCCTCTAAGAGAGCGACCCCTAGGTTCACACGGACAGGTCTATGAGATGCAAAGCGAACTGGAGGTCCTTTGGTTGCTGAGAGGTGAAGACCTCTGAGAAGATGAGACTCAGTCAAAACCCTAAAGATGAATCCCAGGAAGCCAACACACCTCCTTGAAATCCAGGCAGACCCTCTTTCGCACTCCCGGAATGGAGAACAGTATACAAAGAGGAACTAGGGCTTGTCATAGGGACTGTGAGCAAAGATTCCTCATCTGGGTTCCATGAACATACTGCAGAAAATATAAAAGCATTATTATTATTATTATTATTATTATTATTATTATTATTATTATTATTGTGAACCTGTGACTTCATTGAACTTTAGATTATAGCAATTTATCCCTCTCAGACTACAAACAACAGTACCATACTACTTTAGAAAATACTGGTGTTTCCTGTCAGAATGGCTAAGATCAAAAACACTGAAGACAGCTTATGCTGGAGAGGATGTGGAGCTAGGGGAACTCTCCTTCACTGCTGGTGGGAATGCAAGCTTGTACAACCAACCACTTTGGAAATCAATATGGCGCTTTCTTAGAAAATTGGCAATCAATCTCCCCCAAGATCCAGCTATACCACTCTTGGGCATATACCCAAGGAATGGTCAATCATACCACAAGGGCACTTCCTCAGCTATGTTCATATCAGCATTGTTTGAAATAGCCAGAACCTGGAAACAACCTAGATGCCCTTCAACTGAAGGATGGATAAATAAAATGTGGTACATATACACAATGGAATACTACTCAGCAGAGAAAAACAATGACATCATGGGGTTTACAGACAAATGGATGGATCTAGAAAAATCATCCTGAGTGAGGTAACCCAGACTCAGAAAGACAAACATGGTATGTACTCACTTATAGGAGGATACTTGATGTAAAACAAAGATGACTAGACTGCTACTCACAATTCCAGAGAGGGTACCTAGAAAACAGGACCCCAAGAAAGACACAGGAATCGCCCAGTGACAGAGAAATGGATGAGATCTACATGGACAACCTGGACGTGAGTAGGGGTAATGAAGGCAAGGGTAGAGGGAAAGAGAGTCTGGGGAGCCAGAGATCCCAGCTGGATCAAGAACAGAGAGGGAGAACAAGGAATAAGAGACCATGGTAAATGGAGACCACATGAGAATAGGAAGAAGAGAGGTCCACAGAAATCCACAATGATACCTCCACAATAGACTACAGGCAATGGTCGAGAGACAGCCCAAACTGACCTACTCTGGTGATAGGATGGCCAAACACCCTAATTGTCGTGCTAGAAACCTCATCCAATGACTGAGGGAAGCAGATGCAAAGATCCACGGCTAGGCCCCAGGTGGAGCTCCAGGAGTCCAATTGGCGAGAAAGAGGAGGGTTTATATGATTGAGAATTGTTGAGACCAAGGTTGGATAAAGCACAGGGACAAATAGCCAAACGAATGGAAACACATGAACTATGAACCAATGGCTGAGGAGCCCCCAACTGGATCAGGCCCTTGGATAAGTGAGACAGTTGATTGGCTTGATCTGTTTGGGAGGCACCCAGGCAGTGGGACCGGTTCCTGTCCTCAGTACACATGCTGGCTGTTTGAAACCTGGGGCTTATGCAGGGACACTTGGCTCAGCCTGGGAGGAGGGGACTGGACCTGCCTGGACTGAATTTACCAAGTTGAACTCAATCCTCAGGGGAGTCTTTGCCCTGGAGGAGATGGAAATGGGGGGTGGACTGGGGGGAATGTGGGGGCGGGAGCAGGGAGGACAAAGGAATCTGTGGCTGATATATAAAATTAAATTAAATTATAAAATAAAATTAGAAAAACCTTTCCTTTATCTACTCATGAAGAGTATCCTATGATTATTCCTAATATATATATATATATATATATATATATATATATATGCCGTGTTTAACTGGGATCTGAGATGCTGCTCTAGGCTCAGGTGTTGGGGGCTTGATGGCCAGTTGATGGGATTTGGGGAAGTCATTGGATCCAAGGGGCTCTGACTTCATCAGAAGATCAATCTTTTGATGAACTCATAATATGGCAGCATTTGGGGGACATGGTAGAAAGTAAAAAGTGGGGCCTAGATGGAGGAAATACATTACTGACGCTGTATCCCAGAAAGAAACATCTCATCCCCACCCCTTCTCTCTCTGCTTCCTCACTGCTGTGAGGTGAACAGCTCTGTCCACTCCTTCATCCATGATGCACTTCCTCACCACAGGTCCAGGAACAACTGAACTGCCTCCTCCCTTTTGAAATGACTGCCTGAGAACTAACACCGTGAGGATGTCTACTGCGGCTAGGCATAAATGTGCATGCCCCCTGACACAGAAATTCCACTCTTGAACATATGTCTAGATGAAAGACAGTTGCAAAACCTTGAATTGAAAAAAAAATCTGTAGTCACTCAATGAGCAAACAGTAGGCTAACAATGCAGCTTTACTCCAAAATAACTTTTAAATTTTTATTTTATTTCTTAAGCTTTATTTTTGTTATATTATTTTTCATTTTGCATATGTATGTATATGTGAGTCCAGATGCCCTCAGAGGGCAAGGATATAAGATCCTCTGAGAGCTGGAATTAAAAGCAGTTGTGAGCTGCCTGATGTGAGTTCTGGGGACCGAACACGGGTCTTCTGCAAACACAGTACTTACGCCCCAACCACTGAGCCATCTCTCCAGCCCCTTCGCATAACTTATTTATTTTTTAAAGCCCTTCCAAGGGAGACAGAGGGATCAAAGGGACAGCAGCAGCGGCGGTGAAATCATCCAGAAACAAAAGGACAAGGAGCCTGTAAAGCCATGGCTGTGCAGTCAGCAGCTTCTCTGACTGCCCACGTCTCCCCTTTCTGATGGGAGCAATGAATATGGGTATCCTTTTTCTGTCTGGCCATTGGGTGCAGGGTAGGAAATTTGCCATGGAGAGAATGAGCAGATCTGTCTTTGGATCAAGGGAAGCACTAATCCTTAAACAATGTAGAGACTCTCATGTGGACCTGGTATTTGGGTTTGGCATCAGTGACCGCACCCCAACTCCATAAGGTAGATACCATGATCTCTCTGTTTACAAACAGAAGACATGGCTCAGAGAGGGTTAGCAACTGACCTAGCATCACTAACGAATGCAGGAGGCAGCATTTTCTACAGACAACTCAGCTCTAAAGTCATCTGGTGGCTACAAACGGACTGGAAATTGTACCACCTGATGCTTCAGATATCATAAATATTGCAGAGCCTATGTTCACCAGTAAATCCATAACTAATAACTCTACTTGTAGATGGGAAAGCACATTATCACGCTCTTCGGAAGTTTAAAAAAACATTAAACTGCTTTAGAAAGCTAGGAGGAGCATTTTTATGGATGTAATAAAGTATTTCCAGGGCTGGGGGGAGAATTCAGATGGTAAAGTGCTTATAGGATAGGCATAAGGACTCCAGCTCAGATGCCCGGCACAGACTCAGATGCCCCGCACTGGGGGGAGGGGCTAGGAAGATCCCTGGGGCTTGCTGACCAGCTAGTCTGGTAGGATTCATGAGTTCCAGGTTCAGTGGAAGGCCCTGTCTCAAAAACGAAGATGAGGAACCATTTAAACAACACATCTGTCAACCTCTGGCCTCCACACACATTGCATATGCATGTGTTTGCACACCCACATGTACATGGGACATACACATTCTCACTCCTCTCTCTTCCCCCTTCTCTCTCTCTCTCTCTCTCTCTCTCTCTCTCTCTCTCTCTCTCACACACACACACACACACACACACACACACACACACACACACAGTATTTCTGTGCAAAGGGAAGAGTAACTAAGGAATAAAACTAAAAGCAGCTGCTGTCCCAGGGTGGATGAGAAACAAAAGCTGTACAGCCATTCCTCATCCCATCACACAACTCGTGCTCCGGGCAGCCCTGGAAGGGGGAGAGCACACTTCTGTCCTTTCCAGGCCCGTCTTTCAAAGGGTATCCTTTGTAGCAACCTGGGCAGAAGGTGGTGTGTGGGGGTACAGCACATACAAAATATCTACAAACATGAAGGAGGCCTCCTCCGAGACACCAGGCAGCGCTGCTCTTCACAACGAAGTCCCAGTCACTTTAGGGAGTGACAGAGGGGTGGCCTCTCAAAGTACCAGATTACCCTGATAATGTCAGAGGGCCTCCAGGTCTCCTTGAAAGTTCCAGAGCAATGCGGAAGGACAAGGTCAAGTTCAGCCAGGGCTGCAGCTTTCCATCAGATGTGTTTCGCCTGCTCCAGATGCTAACTTTCATGACTTCTAATCGAAAAAGAAAACAAAACAACACTTGCCCTTTCTTTCCTCCTTGTCTTATCTTTAAATCTGCAAGAAAGCCTTTTCTAGGCACCTCTCTCCAAAGAATGTCCCATGACAGACCCTCAGCAGGAGGACACAGCACCTGTCTCTCTCACCAAGCCAGATGGATGCTGGCCGCCGACTTTTGGGGAAGCAGCAGGTTGCTGGCACGGGCCCTCTGCAGTTCTTTTCATAGGCTACCATGGTCAGGTGTTTTGTGGCAAGCTGCCAGCTCAAGCACTAATTAATTAAAGGACTTTCCTTGCTGAGGATGTTGGCCATTTTGACATCTTGGATGCTTGAGCTCAAGGAAGCTGGGAAGAGCGGCCCTGCCTTCATCCTCTTTGATCTCGCCAGTGGGAGAAACCAAGAGCCCAGAGTTGCAATAATCATATTAAGTACCAGTTTCCTTTGCCAAAACACAGTGCACTCTTTTCTTTATCCTTCCCTTGGGGAAAACTCCCACTGAGTCATTTACTGGGTTCTCTGCTTATCTTGCAATTCCACAAGGACAGTATCATTTTTTTTTTTCAACATACGTAGGCAGTTCCACCAGCTGCATGGTTTGTGGTTTTAAAGGAGATCATTACATTTAGGCTCAACCCCAAACAGAACAGGACAGAGCTTATGATCCTTTGTGGTAGTATTTACAAGGTGAGGTGCCCGTGAGGTAGTCAGGAACGACATCCAGCCCCTGAGCCAGAACAGAAATAGACTTTGGATACCATGCAGACAAAAATCTATTCAGAAATCCAGAGATACACTTAGGGAGATGAGTTCATCACTCTCCCAAAGAGGAGCATCCACAACCTGCTCTCTGCTAGCAAAACATTTCATTTGTGCATGTGTTATAGAATTTACCCTTTTGTGATTTCCTTGCCCACGCCTAATTTTATCTGTCCCATACTGAGTCATGAGCTAACTTGTAACAGGACTTAGCTTGACTTTGGCTCTCCAAATTATCTCCTTTAATATGTAATTAATTGAGTCTAGGTGAATCAAACCGTCTTCTCTGGCAGAGTCTAAAAGGTGGAAGAAATGTTACAGGTCTGTCTGTGGCAAGCTGGGAAGATGGAAACAATTTATGATCAATACCTTGTTACCTTACATATGAGGTAGAAGTGGGGAGGAGAAAGAAGGAAGGATGGGACCACAGAGGAAGCTAAACAGAAGGTTTTCAGAAGAAAGACAGAAGAACAAAGAAAAGGATCTCTTCACAGACCAGAGATTATGGTTGCAAAGGTGCCTGATGGACGGTTATATCTAGTTAAAAAGCTAAAATGGACTATCTCCCCAACACAATGGATGCTTTGTATTCCATGCCACAGTAATAATGGAATGCTAGGGAGCTAAATCGTTTTGTTAATCCTCAGAATAAACGTATTCAAGCAGCTATAATCCCCATAAATGTAAGCAGGTTTCAGGTGCCAAACTAAATTTGCCTAAGCCGATACTTCACTCTGCTTGAGCTGAGTAGAAACAAAATTTAAATCGTCAAAAACAGGTTGCATGAAAATTTGGCAATCAGTCCAAAGCTATCCCTTTTCCAAAGGGAAGGTAGAGCTGAGGATTCCTTTGTTTGAATTTCCTGAAATGTCACAAACTCTATAGCTAACACTCCACATTTTTGTACAGAAATAGTTTAATTAGCAATGCCTCTGTGATGTCAGAGTGTGATGCTGGGAAAGTCTGCTGCTATGATACTGTTGTTATTGTTACTGACAAGATTCAAACAGTGCTAAACTAACCCACTGGGGCTCATTTTCTGCAGATATTAATAGATCAATCCCTTATTCTCAAAGAGTCATTAATTGCCCATTACATAACTAATTATCTTTATTTGAAAGCCCACAGTAGCTAGTCAATATATAGTAAATATTTTATATAATTTTATAAAACAAAGATTTATTCTCTATGAGGTCTGAAAGGCATCGTCCTGAAATGGCACACAGTGTTCTATAAAATCCTTTAACTTTTGTTCAAAAATTATTTTCTCTCTTCTTCTCAATATGCCCTGTAAGTTTTCTCCATACCTATAAATCCCTGCCTTGCAAAGTAAAAGAAGAAAAACTAAGAAACTGACAGGAAAATGTAAGAGTTAAGAGACAAAGGACATGAGGGGAAAATAGGAAGAAATAAGAGGGGGAAGCTGGGTGGGGGAGCCCTGGACAGTAGTCCTTAGGTTTGTTTAGGTCCTGTCCATCTTCTGTGACCTTTCTTTGGAGAACAGCCCTCCACACTCCTGGTCCAGAGGTTGGGTGACCCTCATCAGTGCCCGGGCCTACTCAGTCAACATGCTCAAATCTCCAGGCCCTGTGATTTATTCATGGGTGGCTACTCAACCACACTGGGTCAGTAAAGGTCAATTCTGGGGGGTTGCTTTGAATTTAGATAAAGACAAGTTCTTTTTACAAGTCAGTCTCTCAGTAGCCAGTTTCCAATTTCATGGGAGGATCCTGTGGTAGAGCAAAAGCAAAGTTGTTGAAAATGTGAGCAGATGACAGGAAAAACAGAGAGAAACTCCCAATGGTATCACTTAAGCATCTGAATGTGCTCATGCCTGGAATCAACTATTCTTGGCCTTTGTCCAATTATATTTTGGCATTTTCCTTAAGCCAGTTGGAGTTGGTTTATGGCACTTATAACAATGTGACACAGAGTTCAAATTACTGGCATATTATACATATTTGCTAATGAATTAATAAGTGATATTAACAAGACTAATGTTCACAAATGAGGTGATTTAATAAATAATGAAAAGCTCTCACAATGACCTGGGATGCTCTTCAGAGTAAGTGAGAAGCACTTCAGACCCACTTGTGCTCTTTATAAGTAGATATGGAAACAACTTGAACCCTGGCAACCAACAGCCCGGGTACCATTCTGTGCCTTACTATTGGGTGACCTTAGACAAGTTAATTAACTTCTCTTCACCTCCATTTCCTCATTTAGACATAGAGATGGTAACCATACCTCATGAGTCCATTGTGAGGACTAAATGGATTAATCTCTACAAAGGGTTTAATAGAGTCATTGGCACATAATAAACCTCCAGTAGCTGCTACATTTATTTAATATTCAATAAGTGCTAATCTGGTACTTACATCCAGCCAGCCACATTAGCCTCTTCCCTCCTCAGCATATGCTCCAGGTATAATCTAACCTAGGTTTTGCACTGTCTGTTCCCTGTACCTGGAATGCATTCTTCCAAAAATCTGTGCAACTAATTCCTTCATCTTTCTGAATGGCCACAGATTAAGGATTGCCACATACTCTATATCTATATTGTCTATATCTCTAGCACAGAGAAGGAATTTTGAAATAGCAGGGATATTTTTACCTACTCTATTCATTGGCTCTGAACTGGTACTAGAAAAACTCACATGTACTTCTGCAACCAGTATCTCTGTTTTCTGTCATAGCATATAATATAAACACAGAGTTTGTGAGCTCACAATGACCATAGAGAGATCATCCCTAGAGCATCCCTTAAGTAAGGCCATGCCCCAACATCCACGCTTTGTTGACGCCTCTCTTCCCTGGACCTGCAGGGGCACTCAGGTCCACACCATGCAGCCACTGGCTCATTCATTAGGCAGCTCTGAGGTCATCATCATACACAGCTGCCATTTTTGTGGTTGGCTTGAGCAATGATTTAGGAGATCGTGGCAATCACCAAAGTGTAGAATTAAAATAAAGAAAAACAATCAACACAGGAAGAAAGAGGAGGGGGGCATTGCATTAGTGTACAGTGCAGATCATTTACATAAACAAAAGGAAAAGCACAGAGCAAAGAGCCAAATCAGAGGGTGCAATTAGCTCAATTGTAGAGTAACTTGTTCCCGTCCTGAGCAACAATAGCCAGAGCAATCATTCTTAATTGAGGTAAATTAAGTATTCTGACTACACCACTTTTATCAAAAGACTTACAAGCCAGTAAAGAGATCCAATTTACACAAACTCTTCCCCATTCTTCATGCTGATTCATTGTTTAATCTTTTCTGCTTCTTTTCACATTCAGTGTGCTTTGCTGTAGACTAGAAAAACAAGATAAAATGTCTGTATGAATGCCCACCCTCCAAAGAGCATCATGTAGAATTAAGTGTGTGTGTGTGTGTGTACCTGCATACCAAAATAACTAAAACCCTGTTTTGGAAAACCCAAAAGGAATATAATGAGGGAAGGATGGAGGGAAGAGGAAAAGAAGGATAGAGAGGAAGAGAGGGGGAAGGAGGGAGGGAGGGAGGGAGTTGAGCTAGGACTCTAGAGGCTCAATAATACAGCAACCTAGAAGAAAAACTCTGCCTCACAAAGGTAACGCAATTTCCAGCCAAAAGGTCACCATAATATCTTCAGTGCCCGATAAAGAAACACATGGAATCAAGCTAGCAATTATGCAACTAAACAGAGCGCAGTTTATAGCAGTCACCTACAATAGCACAATCATGAAATGCCCCGTTCACATCCAGTTTGCAAGCTCAGTCAACGCTAAAGTCATTTTGGCTGCAAGAAAAACCATATTTCCGTGTATGGGGGGTGGTGTGGGGGGGTGCTGTTAATTACCACTGTTTCCACATAGCCTAAAATGTGTATTACACAGGCAGCCATGTCTGAAACACGGACTGCAAGGGTCATCTTGAAACTTGTTTCCATGCAGCTGCAGCACAATAATTAAAGCTTGGAGAGAACGTATTCCGTATTCTGTGGCATTTGCCCCCAGCTGCCATCCCCCTATCAGCGGCACTGCAGGGGCCGATGGTGAGCATATCGTAGGATCCTCAGGCTAAACTCGCTGCTTCTCCTGAGCCGATGGTGGCAACAGCTGCCGGGAGAGAGCAATGGCTGTCCTCCAGCGCTGACGGTGAGTGCTGAGCAGAGAGGCCTCATCCAAGAAAATGCTCACACCCAAAAGGCACCAGGTGATGCTGCTGACTTGACTCTGATGATACCACATAAAACTTGCTCTCATTAAAGGACCAATTCACAGCTACAGTTTACTCTTAGATTCTTCCTGGGGGTCGGAAATGCTTAGGAACAACACATCATGCTGGTCTTTGCATCATGAGACTATTTTCTATAAGAAATTTTATTCCTGTAAACTATAACTCACTGGTTTGACCTTGAGTGTATATGAATGCTTCCTTTCAAAAATTTCATTATCAGAAGCTTAAGAATGAAGTATTCTTAGCATAAGGATGCAGTACTGAACTTTGTGCATCAGTCGCCAGGGTCTACCCCATACAGTTATCTACATGGCTAGTGCACTGGCAGGGGACACTCCCATTAGTGTCTTTTATCATCAGGCCAGCTCCTCCATTCACTGAAAGGCCTCCTTTTCATGAGGAGAAGAGGCCATGCCAGACCACAGTATTGGCTCTACTTACCCAAGACCACAGTAACAAGCTGTTTTTCCCTCAACATATGAGAACACTAGTGGTCAAAAAGGATCAACATTTAGAAGATGCAATAGATCGATATTAATTTGAAGGAGAGAGCTGTTTGGTAATAGATTCTATCTCTCTAAGCAGGTAAAATTAGTCTGTGGATGTTCTAGGTTCTGGCAGAGAAGGAATGGACTTGGACTCCTCCTTCCCCTTCTATTTCAGTTCAGGCCTTTGGAGCAATCATGCTATGCTACAGTTAAACACTTGCTAGTTCATAAATGTCTGCTGTGTGCTCAGAAGTGTAAGCAGTGCTGAAGAGATAGAAAAGTACACTCCTTCTACCATCAGGAAGGTTTTATGCATCATTTGTTAAGAAATGCTTTGCATCTGCAGAGCTGGACTGAGAACAAGACTGACCTTGAACATATGCTGATTATTAGGAATTATAATAGTTAAGAACTATATGCCCATCTAAGAGTTTCTCCAGTGCCACTATAGTTAGCTTTTTTCCAAATGCTGATGCTGGCCCAAGTCTGTGGTAAGCACTTTCACTGATACTGTTGATCTTCTAGAGAAAGAGAGAGATTCAGAGCCAGACAGGCTCAAATTACTCCCAGCAAGCACCAGAGCAGTATAATAATGGTCCTTACTTACAAAGACACCACTCTAAGAAATTTACATGGACTCACACATCCAGTCTTAACAATTCTATAGGTGGACATGGTTATTTCTCTCAGTTAACAGACAAGACAAGTGAGGGGATAGAGACTACAAAAGAGGCAACACTATAGACCTGTGGGTGGTGGATGAGGAACTCAGTCATAGGATAAGACCCCGGAGCTTGTGGGAACCACAGCCCCCCCCCCCCCATACACACACACCTTCCACCCTCGAGGAAGCGGAACAACAACCAAAAAAACCTCAACAATAAAAACCCAAACCAGACCAGGCCGTGGGACCTGAAAAGAGGACATCTGAACCCAGAGCCAGTTTTCTCATCCCAGATATTGCTAGGAGCTGAGAAGGGGCCAGGAAGGAGGAAGAGAAAGGAAGGGAGGGGTAGGCAGGGGAAGGATGACGTAGGAGCTGCCCTCTGTTCAGCAGCAATGTAGCCTTCTTCCCATAAACTGGGGACCTGTGTTTACACGTGAGAAAGGGGTAAGAACTTTGAAGCATGCACATGGCATCCTGTTCCCAGCAGAGAGCCCTACGGAAACTCCGTGAAGCCAGTGTTCTACCAAAAATGAGCCTCTGCTGCTTCCCAAAACACTATTTTTAAAGTAAACGGTATTTAAATGTACTTGAAATGACGCCCCTTGTTGTTACTGCTCCAGAACCCGGTACTGTGTCATTCCAAAAGGGAACTCAGGAATTTCCAAGATGCTGATGGGGCTGACTTCATCCCCGTGCCCTCTTTCAGGGCATGGGAAGAAGTCACCGTGACCTATGAGCCTGAGAATTCTGCCAAGAGGCTGAGAGTCGTGAGAATCTCTCCAGCCAGCTTGTGGAATCCAATGGGTGCCAGCTAGACACTGTATCGATGCCAGAAAGACAGTACTGCACCCTTAGTGCTGCCATGCCATGCTGGTCATTGCTGAGGTTTATAAGCATCTTGGTTACATAGGATTTTGATTGTTCCCTCCTTTGGAAGCCTGCATCACAGTAAAAGTAAAAGCTACGGCTCAGGGAGCGGACATTGAGGTCAGTTCCAGCTCCAAGTTCTCTGGGCCGTTTCTGAGGTGCATGGTGTCTTCAGCAACAGGGACATGCCTTCTTCCTCTGGGGGCAAACTAAGGGTGCTAGCAATGGGCTGTATGTTTTGGGCGTCGCTTGGACAGTGCTGGACAATTCAAGAGAAGGCTCCCCACGTCTGGTATCAGGGATTTTGTTAGGTGGTCTTTTGCTCTTGGAGGGAACATTGACAGCCCAGATGAGAAAAGTTCATTAAAACTGTTTATGTATACTTATACACAGAACTGTGTGTATTTTAGAGCTGGGTTTTTATGTAAATAGTTGATAGCATGGTTCCTTATAGCTTTATCAGACATGCTTATTGCTATCTAACTCCCTTCTGTATTTACCTCCCTCTCACTCCCTAAGGAGCCCCCCTTTCCTGTCCCTGATCAGAGCCCAAATGTTGCTGCCAACAATCTTTCCATTCCCTCTTCTGCAATGTTAGGTATGTATTAGTTTGAAACTGCTTTGTGGATGTATCCACTGGCACTGGGTCCACATCTCTGCATTTTGATTGGTTGTGCTTTTCGGCAGTGGTCTCCTTCTCCTACAAAGAAAAGTTTCCTTGATAAGGTGTGAAGACTACAGATATCTGTGGGTATAAGGACAAATGTTTCACTTGTTTTAGGGATTGTACTAGTTTAGTAAAATATTTGTTTAGGTTCTCCTAGAACCATGACTTTGCCAGCACTGAATAGTTAGCTAGGTTTCCGGGACCGGGCATGGTTTCTCGTTGTCCAAAGATCAATGAATTTTCTGTGGTAGTGTGTCTCCTAGCAATGTTAGAAACTACATCCATCAAGTCTCACTGACATGACTGCCAAAACATAAGCTGAACAAGGAAGACACCAACAGACATGTCACAGTGGCCAGAGAAAAGCCCACGAGGCCCCAACCACACACAGCTACAGGCAACCAAGGAATGCCAAGAATGGGAGGAATTGTATTCCCCAGTGGAGAGTGCATCAAATGGTCATCCAATACCCAAGAGTCAGCCCTAAAAACATATACATAACATACAGACTGAGCAGGTTTACATTTGGGAATATATATGTATATACAGCTATGTATGCAACAACAATTAATGGAAAAAGAGGCCATGAATTTGAAAGAGAGCAAGGAGGGTATATGGGAGAGTTTTGAGGGAGGAAAGGGAGGAAGAAATGGTGTAATTATATCACAATTGCAAAAATTAAAAAAAAATATGAACAACAAAAAAGACAGATACCATATAGTTTTAAGAGGTTGGAGAATTGAGCATGAATAAATATCTTGACCATCAATATTATTATCTTGTGTCTTTTCCTAGAAACCCATTCTCCAATATTGATGAAAAGCTTGAGATTCCACTAACCCATCACATTGCCACCTTAAGTCACCTTCTGAAGGAAAAGTGTCAACGTACTAAAACATCATCACTATGCATTAAAGGTAAAAGCTTCCTCCAGTGAGCTTAGAAACCACATGGGCACATTCTCTGCACACTTACACACTCTTAATGGCAGTAGAAGGACCCCAAGCCAAAGTATGGCATTTGAAGGAAGAGGAAAACACAGCCACAAATATCTCACAAAATTACTACGACCAAGTAGTAGATATCTTTCATATTATCACGCATGCCAAAGCCAATACTCTTCAGGGTATTATTTTGTGTGGTTTTTGTTTTTTGTTTGTGTTTTGAGACAGGTATCACTGTGTGCCCTGGCTGGTCTGGAACTCACCTTACAGATGAAGCTAACCTTCAACTCAACAGGGATCCTCCTGTCTCTGCCTGCTAAATCCTGGGGTTAAAGGGGTGTGTCACCACCCAAGCCCAAGACAAGTACTGTTTTACATAACACCGTTTTCTAAATTATCTATTAAACTAGGTTTTTTTTATACCAAAATTTTCTAGGCTATCTTTTAAAATGATCATTTCCATAGGTTAAACCGCCAGAAGTACAGAGACATACAAAGAAGAAGAAAAAAAGAAACAGCCCACCCCCAATATATGTCCAAAGGACATATAACAAACCATCAAAATGCTTTCTGGATTTTCTCTTATTTTTAAAGATTTATTTTATTTACTTATTTAATGAGTGTGGGTGTTTTGCTTGCATGTGAGTCTGTGTGCCACACATGTGCAATGCCCATAGAGGCCAGAAGAGCATGGTGGGGCCCCTGGAATTACAGCAAGTCATGAGCTGTATTTACAGGTGGTTGTGAGCAGTTCTGTGGGGGCTGAGAACTGAGCCCAGGTCCTCTGAAAGGGCAGCCAGTGTTCTTAACCACTGAGCTCTCTCTCTAGTCGCACTTTCTGAATTTTAAAAGCAAATTTCAACCTGAGAATCCTAGTGCTGTGCTCTAGGTAAGGATTCTGGTTGCAGCTCTAGATTACCTTAGATAGATAGGAACAAGAACAGGATAAAGCAACTTTGATACTAACTTGGAAAACTCACTCTTTATTTCCCAGTAATTTGTGAAACACGTATCTCTATACTCAACTCACCCTGGGGATTCAACTATCCTTGACCCTTGCTGTGTCTATCATCCATACCTGTCCATCATTTCTAGCCTTCTATGATCTGTACCCCCGGCTGAGGGCCACAGGGACAGCATGAGCCTGGGAATGGTGATAAGTATATCTTTCTTGTACATTATGTTCAAACTCGTGGCTGTAAGTTAAACAGCTCTGGGTCAGAATGTCCCACCTCACAGAAAGTACTGAGTCAAAATGATAGGGTCCAGATATCTTTGACTGAGAGATACGAAACTATCAGACACAAAGCTATAACAAAAACTAGGCAGCACAAGATACCAAGGAGCCGGCCTGAGGACCATTCTTGGGCATTAAAAAGCACGGGGTGGAGATGCTATCAGGGGAAAATACAAGCGGGAATGAGCTAGGCCTGTCCTGAGATCTGAGCTGCACTTGGATGTACCCTGGAGTGAGTCATTTCATACGTGAGCACATTTACTTTTCTTCACACGTCAGCAATAAAAAGTACCTTAAAGTAGGAAGGACTCAATAAATAATCCACAGTAAGTGGACAAATGCACATACTTCCCCCGAGGCATTTCTAGGTTTTCTGAATTAACAGTTAAGAGAACAAAGGTTCTTCCAACTCCATAACAAGCTGACAGAGGGGCAGACTTTGGGGAACTTTCCAATTTGGACCACCAAAGTACATCAGTCTCCCTAGCTATTGGCTAGCACCGTATTTTAGTGCAAAAGAAAATGGCCTTACTAAATAAATCTTTAATATAAATATTCTTTTTTCAACTCCAGTAAAAAGGGGAGAAAATGGTTTGCTTGTTAGAGCCACACAGTCCTAGAATGATCTCACCCTCCTTGGTAGGCATGTGCACAGTGACTCCATCTGCTAGAGAAACTTTCCTGAGCCCTACTACCTAACAGGCATTGTTTTACTGTTCCTAACAGAACCAGCATTGTTCCTTCTGTCCAGGAGCTAATAGTGTAGGGGGTGGTGGGACCCATTAAAAATTCTTAAAACCCAGGGGGAGGGAGAGGTAGTAAACCCCTAAAAGCCACACTGTGCAGGCGCCAGACTGCTGGATTCAGACTCCGACACCTACTACTGGAAAGATCGCATGCACGCTCCTCCATGCCTCCCGCCTCGGTTTGTCCATCTATAAAACAGAAATGGTGTACCTTCTTCAAAGAGCAGCTACAATAATCAAATGAGGTAATCCGTGTAACGCACAAAGCTTTCAGAGGAGAGCGAGGGACATGGGAAGCATTTGGCAGGCTATGCATTGGTAGATATCACACCGTCTCAGTATCTCTAGTCTCAAAACCTGAAATCCAGGAACATTCAGAGGATTGTTGTGATGATCAGGAGGCGAATTCCACATGTGACCTCAGGTGACGGGTCTAAAACTCCCTTCAGGCTATGTGTATAAGATATATATGAAACACAAAGGGATTTTATATTTATATTTAATCTTGTGTTCCATCCCCAAGATATGCATGTGTTATATATTTGTAAATATTCCAAAATTTAATTTTTAGATGCCACAATACTTATTCAACCTATATTAAGACCAACTATCACATGTTAAATACCCCAGAGGTAAATGCTCCAGCCTCCCCTGGTGCCCTACTTTTCCTTCACTCTTGCTATAACACTCTGACCAAAACCAAGTTTGGGAGGAAGGAGTTTACTTGACTTATACTTCCCATAGTCCATCACTTCGGGATGTCAGGGCAGACACTGAAGCAGAAACCATGAAGGAATGCTTCTTGCTCACTCACTGGCTCATCCTCAGCTAGCTGTCTTATACAGACCAGAGAGACCCACATGTCTAGGGATGGCGCCCCCCACAGAGGTCTAGGCCTTCTCATATCAATAGTCAGTTAATCTCTTACAGATACGGCCACTGGCCAGTTCGATCTGGGCCATTACTCAACTGAGGTTCTCTCTCCCCAGATGACTCTAGGCCATGTCAAACTGGCAATAAAAACCAGCTCACCTGGATAAATCAAAGACACCGGGTCACAGGAGTCATGATACGAGGGGTCTGTCGATGGAGGTAAAAGGGAGAGGAAACTCCTCAGGAAGAAGCATCACTGAGCTCCCAGAGCTCACATTCAGCAGCGGTGTGCTCCAGGCCTCCCCACGTCCACCATCTCCTGGAGTCCGGGGAAAATGTGAATGACTTCTCAGGGTGACTTGTGACTGGAAACAGGAATGATTTCTTGGTGGGTTGGGTGGGTTTTACTCTGAGTAACACTGAAATCTGTTAGATTATTTAAATGTTCTTATTTTTATGTCTTTACTGGTGTTTATTAATTATGCATGATAATAGGTCCCATTATGTCACTTAGATGTTTTTAAGTAAAGGCTTGGTATGAGCTGGTACATTCGTTGTTTGTTATTTTGGAACCTAACTCCAATAGCAAATTGAACAGTGGAGCGGAGAAGGGAAAACTTGGTGCAAGGAAAGATCAAGGAGAGAGCTGTTACACTCCTTCCAAGGAAGAATAAAGAATTAAGGGAGATGATGGAAAGATCCCAGGGACATTTCAATGTGGTATTTATAGGCTTGGACAGCTATCTGGATGTGAGAAGTAAAGGTAGACGTCAGGTCCGATACTGGGCATGCTACTTGGTATGGTGAAGCCATTAACTGGGGTGATGACATTAGAGAAGAATGTTCAGGTTGTAGAAAAAGATTAACTCATATTTGGGTATGTACTCTGGAACACCAGCATAGAAAAGACCTCCAGTCGGGGAGCAACCTGAGCTCAGAAGAAATTTGACAATTTGAACTACATTAATGAGTGATTTTCTGATTATAGGTATTCTTTGAATAAACAATATTTCCTAGAGATTATTGATCATATGAATGGTCCTATATTCAGAATTTATCTACAGACAAGACAATTATTTAAAGTAGTATATCACGGGGCTGGAGAGATGGCTCAGTAGTTAAAGGCACTCACTGCTCTTACAGAGGACTCAGACTCCCTTCTCAGCACCCACCTGGTGGCTCACAATCTAACTCTCTGTAGCTTCAGTCCCAGGGGATCTGCCATTCTCTTTTAACATCTGTGGGCATTGGGCATACACGGTACACACACACATACATGCAGCACAACACTAATACACATAAAAATGTTTAAACTGAAAAGTAGCACATCTTGGTATTAATAATGCATCAAAGTCCTTCTTAATCTTCCTGTCTATAAGACAGAAAAAAAATAAGAAAGTATCCTGGGCTTTTCTAATTATTCTACATCTGGATACACAATGTAGTTTTACAGACTTGAAGAGACTGAACAACCCCCCCCACACACACACACAGAGCCATACATAGAAAAGTAAATAAATTGATCATAGCCATATTAGGACATGGCTGCATTTCAAGTTCCCTTTTCCACATGAATTCTATTCTTCCCTGTTACCAGAGGGCAGCACGCTGGCTCCATCTATCTAAGGTTAATTCCGTGTTTGAACCCCAAATCCCTCAGTCTTCTCCGTAGCCTCACAAATGAGACCCCCCCCCTCTTTGTAGAGAGGTCTTATTCTAGCCTGCTCATTGTCTTCTCTCTGACAGTATTTAACACATTTAATCATCTGCTTTGCAGTGTACAGCTTCGGCCCCATAGCCCAGTCCAGTCCAATTATTTATCTCTGTCTTTTTGTAACCAATTCTTTCAAAGACTGTGTTACTGTTTCTATTTCCTCATCCCACACAATCTTGCACATACCATGATCTGATTTTTATGAGCATCCTTTTGATCTCAGAAAAACCATCAATGGCCTATGGCATTATTAATAAAGTCAATGGACGCTGCATAGTGGTTATTTTACTTCGCAGCAGCAGTTTCAAGAGGAATGCCTACCTCTTCTGCTTGGAACTTTGTGAGTTGGCTTCTGACACATCACATTTTCTCCTCATTTCCAGTTTTTATGGTGCTCGATCTCCTACAAAGTTCACAGTTTTCTCCTAGCTCTTAGGTGTTAGTTTCTCCTGAATATTCTCTGCTTAACCTGTTCATTTTCAATTCAACACCCTCCCAGGGTGATCTCATAGTTTCCCATCCTTTCAATCATTCTCTGTGTGCCTATTCCTCCCACATCCATAGATGTCCAGCCCAGGATGCTTTCTGAGTTATAAGACAGCATGCCCAGCTGTCCGCTGGTCATCCTTAGTAAGACATCGCTGGTAACACAAAACTGACATCGATATGCACTGCTATCCCAACCTGGCCCTGAGCTGATATAACTTGCTCAGAGAATATCCCACATATGTTATCCTTACATAACAGATGCTCGGAGGTCAACTGTTAACTGAGATGGGTGGGAGTGCTGTCATAGAAAAGACCACTACTCAGATTGTGTGTGGTGTAGAAACGGGAGAACTGATAAAACAAATGACAGTATAAAATACGCTTGATTGATCATCATCTGTAAATGAGCAGGATCAGACAGAACAGCCTCCATTTGCAGCAAAAGAATCGTTTATATAAATGTGAAAGAGAATCATCTCAGGTGAAAATGTCCGGAGGACATGAGCAAGGACTGCAAACATCCCAGGGCCAACAGAAGGATGGGGCTTGTAAGTACAAAGTGATGACATCTGACACTATTAGTAGTGTCAGCACCACACTCAAGAAAGCTGGCAAGCAGTGAGCAGCCAGCTTGCAAAAGCGCTGTGTGCTGTGTGCTCCATTTCCTGCTTGAGGGGAGGTGGTAACAGTTTCTCACTGCTGCAAGTTTCTCAGAGCTCTGGGTTTCCTGGAAGGTTTTTTCCATCATTCCCATACCTGTATAAAGACTCCAGCAAACAATCTGCCAGAAGTCCAGCCCCCAACTCAGGCTGAGACCCCCTTATCTACCACAGAACTCGTTGGCCTCCAGGAGTCCAGCTCCAACTTGAGTAGAGACCCCCTGACCCCCTACTCAAGCACAGGTCACACCGAGCAGAAGACCAGAGAGGAAACAGAAACCAAGGAATAAAACACCCATCCAACAAAGACAAGCCCAAGAGAGCCTACGGCTGCCCTTTTGATCAAAGCTCATGTCTTCATTGTGCCTGGTCTATAACAAGCACATAAACAAAGCATGCTGAATGGAGAGTGAGAAGTCCCTTAATGCTTCATGCCAGCTGTGCCACATCTGAAGAATGATACATAATTCTACACATTGATAACAAAATACCAAAAAAAAAAAACCAAAAACAAAGATAACATGCTATAAACGCAATGGCTGCAATAGCTAATACAAAATCTAATGTGTGCTGGGCATTTTATAAGTGCTTTATGCATATCATGTCATATACTATATCAAATTAGTACAATTATTATTCCCATTTTGCAGATTATGAAAGTGAGGCACCAAAAGGTGTATAACCAACCCAAGTAAGTAGTAAGTAATAGAGCCACATTTCAAAAGCACATCTCCGCACCCCATGCTCATAGGAACCAACCATATCAATGGCCTATGAGAAATGATGAGGAGAATATTACCCTGGGAATGGGATGGGAGGAGATTCCAAAGAAAGCATGTGAGCTGGTCTATACTTAAATCAGCAGGTAGGAATCATAGGCGGCAGGTGCTGGCTAGGTCAAGTGATTTTAATTCTTTGACTTGTCTCACTAGGAAACAACCAGGCTTGTAGAGTTCACTGTCAGGAGAGGACAGAGGTCCATCTATAAATAATATCAAAGTCCCACCCTGGGAAAAAGGTGAACCTAACGATCCCCTAAAGTCTCTTTGTTCACCGAGATCTATGGTTCTAAAAATAATGCACGGTCTTCATCTCTAACAGCTCGCAACTTCCTATAGAGAATAAGGCAAACACAGCAAAACTCAGGAAAGGTAAATCACTTAAAAAATCTATCAGAGTAATAAAAGGGAGTGGGTCCTCACACTCCCCCTAAAGATAAATGCCTCTACCTACACTTCCTTATCAAGCAATATTAAAGATGGAAACCACACAGCACATAATACCATGACATAAAATCCTACGAAATGCCAAGTAACACATTAAGCATAAGTCATCCTCACGCACCTGCTTTTTCCTCTCAGTGACGGTGGTAAAGAATTCGAGTTGTCTGTCTGTGAAATCACTTCTCCTCCTCTACCAGAAGGACAGGTTCTAGTTAAATCTGAGATTAAAGAGGCGGATCAAAGTGACCCCTGGCCCTCAAAGCCAGGAATTAGCCACGCCATGGTTGCAGGCACTGCAGACGTGATCTATCAGATGGAGGTGAAGCGAATCCTTTTGCAAAGCATGACAGCTTTCTCAAACCTGACTGTGGTGAATCCAAACCAGATTTTTATGCTATACGACCAGCTTCCAAAATTCAAAGTCATTTTGCTATCACATTGAGCTTACGTTTTACAAGCTTTCTGTTTACAGTCAAAGATACAGAGGCCTGCAGCGCAGACGACATGATAGGCCTGAGCTCCCCTGGTGCTCATCTTATATAATAAAATATCAGATAACAGCGATAGGGAAATACATGAAGTCAGTGTTTCTCTGTACCAAAATGCTGTCAGACTGCAATGGATTTCCCCACATCCTTAAAATGAACCTTACATTCCATACCCTAAAGGCTGTTCACAATGTGCCATCAGACCATGCTCCGTGATCACAGCCTTCCAATGAAATGTCACCAATCCTGAAGCGGTCAGTCCTCTGACACTGTGCTGCAACCCTCACACGCCCACTTCTTACCTTTTTGTAGTCAGATGAGGGCTTCTCACCAGCCAGTGTGCTAAAAATGGTGCCCTGCAAAATAGGAAGGACACAGACCATCAGAGCCCTTCAGAGCGGAGGACATCACCTTCCCTTCCGCTCCTGGTCTAAGTGCGCTTTGCATCCCGTTGCCTCGGATGTCTCTACATTAAAATGCATCTGTCTCTCAGCATTCCCAATGCCACCATGCCCAGGTTAGACCATCTGTCCCGTCGCCTCAGATGTCTCTGCATTAAAATGCATCTGTCTCTTGGCATTCCCAATGCCACTATGCCCAGTTTAGACCACTCATTTCAGAGAAATGAGGAAATGACTCTCACCTTCATTTCACAGAAAAGAGTCAAATGATAATGTCTTTCAAATGGCTCCCACTGTGAGCCTGAGCTCTGGAGCAGGGCCTTTTCCTAAGAGAGTCTACCAGCAGTGGTTCCAGGGCTTGGGGTCTCCCTCCCACTTCCTTTAATACACTCCCTCTCCCAGTGTTTGACTTCTTGCCTATACCTGTTTGCATGTGTATTTTCTTGGCACCATGTGCCACTTACAAGGCTTTCAAGCATCCACTGTTACATGGGGATTTATACACAAGGTTGTTCCTCTTGAACTACCCACAAACACACATGTGGCCATTGCTAGCCACACCAATGGCTCAAGATTATAATCTTCTCTATTTTTTAAGTATAAAATGAATGCACATTTTTAATGATTAAAATCTCCTTTGTGTCCTATTCTTCTGAGGTAGCCAATAGTGGAAAGAAAGTACCCAATGAATATGCATAGGAGAGATGCAAGATTGGTAACAGAAGAGCAGCTGTGCGTCTTATCCCACAGCACCTTCTGGAGGTCTCTGTGGGAAAGCAGACTCCCACATAATAATGCTATAAAGTGAAGTTCAGGGAGAGGGAGACAGGCGAATGACTCCTACATAATGGAAAAAGGCATCTTCATTTAGCACTTACACATTGACTATTGTCCACTTATGTAGCTAAGCCAGGATTTTTGACATTAGGTCTTTGAACTTCCAGGAGCAGATAATTCTCTGTTGCAGAGAGGAAAGGGACATGTTACCCATCACAGGACGCCTTGATGCACTTTTGAATTCTATCTACCTGGGGCTAAGATCATCCCTCTGGCAGCTTCAACTGTAACTGTAACCTGTCTTGAGACATTACTAAATATTTTGTGGAGACAAAATTATCCCCAGGAATATGTGAAACTTCAGACATTAGTGTTGTAGTCCCAGGAGAAGTGACCCACAAAATTAAACAATACCCTTCCATTTCTTTAGAACAGTCCCAGGTGATTTGAGAAATGCATTCAGAGAAGAAAAAAAGAGTCTAAAATGGGCAAAAGTAGCTTCACACACACACAAAATGATATGACCAGCTATAAATGTTGTATTTGTAGAAACCCTTGAGCCAAAGGACAATGCATAGTAAAGTCTTAATACCTAGAATGAGTATAAAAGAGGAATGGCATGGATCAATGATAGTCCACAGCCTTAATTTAGCTATTTTCTAAGGAGATTTTACTTATACGCTTGGTCAATTTCATTTCATTCCCTTCAAAAGACTTTAACTGGCATCCAGTTTCCTAATTGCAACCATTGTGAATGGCTTTGGGTGGGCTTTCTGAGCCTTCCCATAACATGCTCAGCTTAATTCCTGAAAACAAAAGTCTCAAAGGACGGTGGCCTCTTCACTCTGTGACCTTCTTGATTATTGCATCAATATTTTTCTACGAAAGGAGAAACTCCTAATGAGTCACCTCCACCAAAGTTTGCATGATGCTCTGTTGGTCACATTATGCAAGTGCAATGTCTTTTTAAAAACCCCCAGCCTCAGACCTTATTAGTGAGATGACCTGTGTGGGGTGGACAGCATCATACATCAACAATTAAAGCAGTTTCGCCCAAATACACTTAGGAAGTAAAGCCCTACTCTTGTGTATTTATATGCCGATGCCTGAAATTTCTCTCCTGGGATTTCTGTTTTTAGCATTAGGCTTTGACTCATAACAGTCAACTCATGGGGGATGATTACGTGCAGGCGACACTACAGGAAAGGACACTGGAAATTTCATGCTTGCACTTCATTAGTCTCTTATATCTTAAAGGAAATAAATTTATCAGATCCACCCCCAAAAGCAGATTGTTTTTGGTACTCTTTTCTTTAAAAAAAAGAAAAAGAAAAGAAAAAAAGAAAGAATTCAAAAGCAGATTTGATTGGCGAAGTAAAGAGACTGAGGTCATGAGGGCATTGGACACTCGTGGTGAAGGAAAAAGATCTGAAGACACAGGTCACAGGTTAGATTCCATACAAAGCAAGCTGTGAAATGGAAATTACATGCAAGGGGTATTCTTGGTGTGTGCAGAAGGGGGGGGGTCACAGGATGGAGTTGATGGCAGTAAGCAGCAGAGCACGTTCAGCAAAGCTCTCAGCCAACCACAAAGAAGCTCTCAAAACAGCGGATACGCATGCAAACATGGGGACATGAAGCGCTGCCCTGGAAAGAGAACATGTTTTGCTAGGCCACCTGACTCTTTGCATCCCCAAGCTGAGAGAACTTATCTGTGTGGAACGTGGCTGAGCCTACTCTACCATGCTCTGTTTTCATACGCTTTTACCTGGGACGGACCTCGCTTGTAACCTATTTACTATAGTTAAACATGGCTTCTTATAGGTGAACGATTGCTGGTCTTTCATGATGTCTTGGATAGAAAATCAAGTAGACCACCTGCTCAGCAGCCTAAGCCCTAGCCCTTGTCCCTTCTTAACAGATGATTTAGCAGCTTAGGATGGATCCTTGATCTCATGGCCTTCAATTCACCACTCTGAAATGAGAATGCCTATATCCTTTTTCCTTTGGGGTCATGATATTAGAGTCCAAAGAACCAAGAACCAGGAGCTTCTATGTCTGAAAAGAGAAAAATATGGATGACCCAACTGAAAGAGGGAGATGGACAGAAAGAGAGAGAAGGAGGGAAGGAGAGGGGGAGAAAGAGAGGGGGAGAGGGGGAAGAGAGAGGGAGGAGACAAAGGGGGAGAGAGGGAGGGAGAGGGAGGGAGGGAAGGAGGGAGAGAGCGCTCATCACCTTTTTGTTCTATTCAGGCCCTTAATGGATTGCATAACTCTGGTCACATGGTTGAAAACAGATGATCTCAGTCTTCTGATTTGCATACTAGTCCTTACAGATAATACTCCCAAAATCATGCTCTGTCACTTATGAGGCCATCCATTTGCCCAGTCAAGTTAACAATGTTAACCATCACAACAGGTAGACCACAAAGGGAACAATCAGAGAACGGCTTTTTGTTTGACTCTGAAGCACATTAACATGGGAATTAAAGACTAGAGTGCACAGCCTTGTCTCCAAGTTAACATTCATAATCATCTGTAGAAAGAACTACATAGGCAGAAGTCACAGAGACCCAGAAGAAAGGGTGATTTGGTATTTTAAAAAATGAACCTAGCTAGTTCTGGGTTAGAGAGACCACTGATGGAGTATGAGTAAATGATGGGCATCCAGTCCAGCACGAGCAAAGAGAGCCATGGACGGTGAGCTGCTCACCCATTCTCACGCTGGGAATGTTCTGCAGTGGCCAAACACCTACAAGAGACACATGGCTCATATTTCCCTTTAAGTGAAGGTTGAAGTCCGAGTTGTTTATCTCCATTAAATTAGGCTTAGGAAAGGAAACTGGAAAACTGTCTTCTGTTGCCACTGAACTATTTCTGCCATCCAATATCCATAAATACTTTTCAAAACAGCAAACATTTAGTACTTATTTAATTAAATTGGAACAGCTCAGGTGCTGGATTATAAAACGTAAAGTATTCGGAGCCCAGGTCTCTGCAATGGCAGCATTATGGAATTCCATTCCCAGCATGTAGACGTGTGTCTGTGAGCAGGCGTATGTTTTACTCTTAGTTAGATGCCACCAGGCAGAGGCCAGCAGCTTTTGATAAATGGTCAAATACAATCAAAAGCTATGATCCTTTTAAGGGAATGATACCTGAATTAAGCACATCCATTTGAGGCCTCCCATCTGCACTTTGCAGGCATGGTGGATGATTTCTCACTGGGTGGTGGATGTCAGGATTGAGTCTACTCTTATCACTAACCATTTGAAATCTCTTACACTTAAACGGATGGGTCTCCAGAGTACACACCACTTGGACGCTCTCTTAGTAAACCGATCCTTGAGCCTCTTCACAAAATACACATTTCCATTCTATTTTCATGCTTTAGACTAATATTAATACATATATGCTTAAAAAATGGCATACCCTTCAGGCAAAGTTCAGCATTCACATTTATTTTTAACTGCGTAATTATAAATATCAACTAAAGGGAAAAAATTATGCTTCCAAATAAATGACAAAATTATAGTGTTTTCTTGTAGTCCATGAATACCGAAATTTTCAATTAGCCAAGTGAAAAGCCATTGAATATGCCAGCAGGATTTATATACGAGACTAATGACCATCATCTGCATCCTATTTAGCTAATGAAGGCTTGGAACACTTGTGGATAATTAAGGGAAAGCTGATGGGAGGAAATTCGAACCATGGAAAGATCAAATCTATTTATGTCTGCATTTAAAACTAAACATACTTAATAGGTCATTCAATCAAAGCATAATGTCTATTCATCTGGGATAAGATAGATGTGCATAAGTTATGTAGCCAGCAAAGTCCCCAAGCCCAAAAGTCATTCTTTTTTCATTCATTCAATAAATATTTAACACCCCCATGTGCCTCTGACCTTGTGGGTTAACATGACAGCTCCATAATTCCTTTAATGTTTCTCTTACCACTTTTCTTCCCCCACCACAATTAAATGTATGGCTCTGGTTTTCTGTTTATATGGAAACTACCACCTGAGAATCATGGAAGACACAGGATGGCTGCAATCCAGGGGCCATTTACCTGTGTATCATGGCAAACACAGGATGGCTGCAGTGGAGACTGATGGGAACTACCATCCACCTGTATATCATGGCAGACACAGGACGGCTGCAGTCTGGGAACTGATAGGGGAAATACAGCTTGCAATGGCCACCTGAATTTTTCTCAGTCCTGGAAGAATCCCTCAGAGGCAGGCACACAGATTATGAATAGATGGTGTCTGTGAGGAGATATAGGAATAAAGACTAAACCCTCATACCCGGGAGTAGCTAGAACAAGACTCGTGACCTACTGAGCTCCACTCATGTCACTGAGTAGAGTTCTGATCATCTCATCCAAGTGTTACTGGCCCAGTTGAGTAGACAGTCTGTGAAAGCTCACTCCCAGGATGCCATCATCACCCCTACAAGTCTCTACTTAGCAGAGGTGATGGATACCACAAGAACCTGTAATCTTAGGATCTATGCCTATGCTGAAAAATATAACACATATTATTTGCAGGCCACACTTCATCGATAGTGATACAGTTTACATATTAAATAACGCTAAGAATAATTTAACATTGTTATAAACAGAAGAAAACAGTGAAAAATTTCAGGTTACAAAGCCCTTTTCCCCAAAACAAGTCTAAAGAAACGAAACAAACCTTTTTCTAATGTGACGAGTGGATTCAGTGAGTGGTCGTGTCTATTCCTGTCACACTAATGGAATTAAAAAGCAAGGCCAACCTTCAAAATCACAGTCTCAACGGATGATGACTCATTTGAACTACAAAAGTAGTTTTTGCTATGGTAATACCCAGAAAGCCAAGTTTATCTACTTCGAAAAGAGAAAAATAAACAATAACAACAACAGCAACAAAATCCTATGGTGGAGTTAAAACTAGAAGAAAAATATCTATATAACCTTTTCATGACTCCTGTGTCTTTTTGCCTATATCCCATCCTTCCTTACTTCCAAATATTACCCCCTCTTGGTCTCCTTTCTAAATTTTAAACTATACCCACACTTACACTCACTTACATATATACACGATAGGCTATGATCTGAATATGTAGGAGAACATGTAGTTTTCTCTTTCTGAGTTTGGGTCACCCCACTCAATATTACACTTTCCAGATCCACTCATTTTCCTGCAAATGTCAGTATTTCAGTTTTCTCCACATCTGGAGGACAGTCGTCCCTATGTGTATGTACTACATTTCCATTATCCACTCATCTGTTGATGGACATATGGGCTGGTTCTATTTCCTCCTATCACAGATAGAACAGCAATAAACAAGGATGTGTAGACACCTCTGTGATAGAGTATAAGATGCTTTGTGCATATGCCCAGGAATGGAATAGTTGGGTCATTTGTTAGTTATATTTTTAATATTTTGAGGAACCTCCAAGTGATTACCATAATGGTGATATTAATTTGTGTTCTCACCAACAGCAAATAAGGATTCCTTGTTACCCACAACCTTTCCAACTTTCTTGGTCAGATTTCTTGATGATAGCCATTCTGGTTGAAGTAAGAGGATCTCAAAGTAGTTTTGTTTTGCATAACCTTGAAACCAGGGATGTTGGACACTTACTAAAATAGTTACTGTCGCCGGGCAGTGGTGGCACATGACTTTAATCCCAGCACTTAGGAGGCAGAGCCAGGCGGATCTCTGTGAGTTTGAGGCCAGCCTGGTCTATAGAGTGAGATCCAGGACAGGCACCAAAACTACACAGAGAAACCCTGTCTCAAAAAAATAAATAAATAAAATAAAAAATTTTGAAAAAAATAGTTATTGTCCATTTATGTTTCTTTCTTTGAAAACCATCTCTTCATCTCATTAGCAGTTTTGTTTCCTTGATGTTTAATTTTTGCATTTCTTTGTAATTCTAGATATTGGCCCCTAAACCTATAGCCAGCATTAAATGGAGAAAACTGAGAACATTTCCTCTAAAATCAGAATCGAGACAAGAATGCCTACCCATCGCTCTTAAATAGAGTGCTCACAGCCTTAGCTAAGCAATTAGGCAAGAGAAGGGTACAAAAAGGATAAAAATAGGAAAGGATCAAGTCAAACTATTCTTAGTTGCAGACAATGTGATTCTATACTTTAAAAACACTATAGAATTTACTAGACAACTTTTAGATACACAACTTACAGTATAATTGTAGGATAAAAAATCAACTTTACAAAACAGTAGCCTTCCTATGTACCAACAATGAACTCTCACAGAAAGAAACTCATTCACAATAACTCAAAAAAATGCCTAGGAATAAGCCTAACCCAGAAGAGGAAAAGCTTGTATGTTTAAGGCATTGAAAAAGAAAATCAAAGACACTAGATGATGGAAAGACATCCATGCTACTGAATGAAGGAATTAATCGCATGAAAATGGCTACCTTCCAAATTTAACCTACAGATTCAATGCAATTCTCATCAAAATTCCATTTCATAGCTCTCATGTCTAGAAAGAGCAATGTAAGACTGAGTATGGAAACACAAAGGGTAGGTAACAAACACCACAACCTCAAGAAGAACACAGCTGGAGTTACCACCCCACCTGGTACAACAGAACACAGTGACAAAGGCAGCCCGACACTGGATAAAAACAGACGGACCAAGGAAACAGACGAGAGCTCCCAAAAGCACACCGACAAAGCTGTCATTTTTGACAAAGATGGCAAAAAAACATACAGGGAAAGAAAGAGAACTGATTTAATGATACTAGCAAAACAGAAAATCTACCCTGAGAAGAATGAAATTAAATCCAGATCACCCATCTTGTACAAAAGTCAATGGAAAGTTGATCAAAGGCCTTCATTTAAAACCCCAAAAGATGAAAATGCTAGAGGAAAACATAATTGTCAAGATACTGGGTAAGAAAGAACTTCATGAACAGAATTCCAGGGGCACAGGATCTGGTCCCCAAAATCAACAGATGGGGTAACATGAAATTTAATTTTCTGAGCAACAAAAGAAACCATTAGCAGAGCAAACACAACCCACAGAATGGGAAGGAGAAAGAACAAAGAATGTCTTTCCCAGCCGTCCTTCAGAGGAGGCTAATACTAAAACTTCCTTAACCAATGACTGTGCAACCCACAACCTAGAACAGTGACAGCACATGGATCCCTAGGGTAGACTCTGTGATGAGAACTGTACTCCGGGATCACTGGGGCACAATATGAGATCCATTTAAAACACACAAAAAGCGGGGTGGGGTGGTGACTCAGTGGGAAAGTCCTTGCTATGGAAGCCTGAGGGCCAGAGTTCGGATCCCCTGCTCAGCGTCACCAGCCATTGTCCTTCCCAGCTCAGAGGACAGTCACCTGGCATGGGAAGTGCTGAAGGGAGAAGGGGTTGAAGGAATGGGGACAGAAGGACAAGCAGAGGATAGCTGTAAAGAATATGCGGGTTAAATTATAAAATAAAATTTAAAAAAAAAGAATATGCGGGAATCTACTCTCAGATAGTGCACATATTTCCTTCTACCCTTTTTGGTTAACCACATCAATGATGTTAAAGGATCATTACCCAACATTCAGGGATTTAAACCCTTTATACCCCGCTGCACTTAGACAAATTCCTTCAGTGGAACTTAGAGGTAGGTGACTTATCATCTGTACCAGACTGTAAGCTTGTGGACCCCAGGAGCAAATTCTTAACTGTCTTCTCTATTCTACAGTTTAATAGAGTGGTGGGTATATTGTGGTGGTATTGTGTTCCCCAAAATATTGTGTACTCTAATAAATTTATCTGGGGTCAGAGAACAGACAGCCACTAGATACAAAGGCTAGAAAATGGTGGCACTCACACCTTTAATCCTAGCATTCCAGAGATAGAAATCCCTCTGGATCTCTGTGAGTTCAAGGCCACATTGGAAATAGCCAAGCATGGTGACACACGCCTTTAATCCCAGAAAGCCAGCCTTTAATCCCAGGGAGTGGTGGTAGAAAGCTATATAAGGCGTGAGGACCAGAAACGAGAAGATTTTGGCTGGTTAAGCTTCAGGCTTTTGAGCAGTAATTCAGCTGACACCCATTCCGGATGAGGACTCAGAGGCCTCCAGTCTGAGGAGACAAGACCAGCTGAGGATCCGGCGAGGTGTGATAGCTGTGGCTTGTTCTGTCTCTCTGATCTACCAGCATGGACCCCAATAACTGGCCTCGGGTTTGATTTTATTAATAAGAACTTTTAAGATTCCTGCTACAGTATATAGTTGAAAGCAGGAGGAGACTTCGTACATGTTTGTTAAGTGTACAGTGAGTAAGGGAAGAAACAGAAGTCAAAGTGGGAGAAAGGAGCATCAAGAGAGGTAGGCAGGGGAAGAAGGAAAGGTAAGGGGAACTGAAGGAAAATACAATGGGGCAGAGTCTTATGAATCAAATCCCACCCCCTCCCCAAAAGAGATGCTGACATTCTAGCCCATGCAACTGTATTTGAACACACTCTTTGCAAGTAGCACAGGTAGGATGAGGCTACTCGCTGGAGAGATGGCTCAGAGGTTTAGAGAACTTGAGGCTCTTTCTGGGGCTCTGGGTTCAATTCCACACCTCACTACGGCAGCTCACCACTGTCCGTAACTTCAGGAGTCTGACAACCTCATACAGACATAGATACAGGCAAAATACCAACGCACATGAAATAAAAATAAATAAATCATTAAGAGGAAGCCACAGAAGCAGGTTCTAATCCAATATGATTGGTGACCTCACAAAGACAGGAAGATTGCAGGCAAAGAGAGCTAAAAGGAGAGAAAACTGTGTGGTGAGAAGACAAGCACGCTGCAGCCACAAGGGAACACTGTGGGCCACGGTCAGAGCCAGGCACAGGCAGCGAGGACTTCACCCCGGCTCTCAACACTTTGATTTTAGACTTCAAGACTCTAGACCTGTTGAATTTCTGTTGTCTAAGTCCCTCCCAGCTTGTGGCACATTTCCCAGCAGAGCCGTCAACCTAATACAGGGACTATGAACCAGGGACATTTTGGTTTAGTGGTTGGCAATTTTCTAGTGTGAAGGACAAGATGGTAAATTTCCAGGCTTTGAAGCCCATGAGGTTTCTGTCACCTCTGCTTAGCTACACCACTACAGCCTGAAAGGGCTTGTACACTGTATGCAAATGAGAAAGCGTGGCTGTATTCTAATATAGTTTTCTTTTTTTTTTATTAAGAAAAAAATTTTTATTCATTTAATATACCAAAAATTCCCCTCTTCCCTCCTCCTACCCACCCCCAGCCTCCCCCTCTCAACCCACCCCCCATTCCCTTCTACAAGAAAGTAAGGCCTCCCATGGGGAGGTACATTTAGCAGAGGCAGGTCCAAGCCCCTCCCCCTGTCTCAAGGCTGTGTGAGGTGTCCCATCATAGAAGTGGGCTCCAAAAGGCCTGCTCATGTGCCAGGGATGGATTCTGATCCTACTGCCAAGGGGCCCCCCAAGCAGATCATGCTACACAACTGTCTCACTATACAGGGGACCTAGTCCAGTCCCATGCAGGTTCCACAGCCATTGATCTAAATTTCATGAGTTCTCACTAGTTTGGTTCAGTTGTCTCTGTAAGTCTCCCCATCATGATCTTAATGCCCCTTGCTCATAGAATCCCTCTTTTCTCTCCTTGACTGGACTCCTGGAGCTCAGGCTGGTGTTTGGCTATGGATCTCTGCATCTACTTCCATCAGTTACTGGAGAAAGGTTCTATGATGACAGTTAGGGTATTCATCAATCTGATTACAGGGATAAGCCAGTTCAGGCACCCTCTTCACCATGCCAGGAGTCTAAGCATGGTATGAAATCACATTTTTCTTTTTTTTTCTCAAATTATTTAAAAATGTCAAAATCACACTTGCCTCATAGCCCATACAAAAATAGGCATGAGGCATATGTTTGTTCACCTTGGCTTTAGATCTGGGAATCAAAACACCTGGGCCCAGGCAGGCCAGGTTCCATCAGTGATTTCTGTAACCTGGCTAAAGTCAGTGCATTCCCACTTCCAAGGAGCATGGCAAGCATTTTCCTGGCCACCTAGAGGGCTGATGAATAGATGATCACATACCTTCAAATACGTTGTCTATGGTAACAGTACATGCTTGACACTATTAACTGTGTCTCACGTGCACAGATAGAAGCATGCTCATAAAGGCTAGAGTGATGGTCAGGTAAGTCACAGCATCAGAGTGAGGTAGAAAGAAATGCATGAGCCCTTCATCATCTACACCTTCAGTGAAAAGGTCAAAGCTGTGAGTGGCTAGAGGACATTCTGAGGTAAACAGTAAATATTTGTCATTTTGGGTTACATTTGACCCCAGACTACTGCTGAATCAAGAATTTTTATTTCTAGGGAAGGCTCTGCATTAGGATGTGCCTACTGCTAAGAGGCTGTACTGTGGCTCCCTAACTCCTCCTGATAAGCATTCATCACCCGCTAACACACCCTTGGCCATCTTCAGCCTTTTTCTGTGGTGCCAGCAGCTGACAAAGCCATAAATATTCCCCTGCATGCAGACACACCCTCACACTCATCGCCATAAGGAGTTGGAACTCTGCCACTGTGCTATGGAGGAGCTGGACGCGGGTTGACAGCTACAGACGTTCAGGTCTGGCACAAGGTAAAGCCAAAAAAGAAAGAAAAGAAAAGAAGAACAAAGAAAAGAAAACAGTTCCCACAAGGAAATATCAGCTGCTAACGCTGCATGTGGCTGCAAACCTCCCAAGAACTCAAGCAATACCCCTGGAAAACAGTGTGCATCCTTCCAATTATGACCAAAGTCACAAGTCCCTAAGATGCAGTTTTCCCCCAACTCAGGCACTCTGATTCCACCTCCTCCCTAAGACTGTGCCTTTTCCCATGGAGACGTTCTGTGTCCGACTCCTCATAAGTTTGAAGTGGACAGAGGATCCATTTCCTTAGTCTGCCGATCTCCCCTCTGCTCCTTCTCCGTGTTTACTCTTGTACGCCATCACCACCAGCTTTCAAAAGAGCAGAGAAACAAGCCAGCGCTTCTGAATGTCCATCCAGACGCAACTTTGTAGCCTTCTTTTAGAAGATGTTTACATGAAAACGTGAGTAGGCCAGGATTCCCTTCCTGGAACAGAGTAGCTTAATGGAAGGGTAGCAGACTCAAATCCCTGCTCTACTCCCCTGGATATCGGACTCAAATCCCTGCTCTACCCCCCACCCCCATCCCTCACACGCCCCCCCGCCCCCCCCCCCCCCGCATGTGGACAGAGTTCTCTGAGCCTGAGCTCCCTAGCTGTAAACTCACAGCAGTACCATCCTGAGGGGTTTCTAGGACTTAACACGATGTATTCTCAGTAACAACAGCTACTATGGATGATTTCTGAGAATTCTAGACATCTTATCTAACTCTGTCTCCAAGCACATGTTCCACAGAAGTCACAGATGCCGATTTACAGGAATAGATCTTTGTACCAGAGCACATAATGGAGGCGGTGGAGATAAAGGGTAAGCTACGATTTAACTGAGTCCTGAGTGACAGAAGAGCAAATGACTAAGATCAGGGAGGAGACATTGGCTCTCTCTTCCTCAAATGATCTTTGGATTATTATATACTGGTAATGCTTATGCTCCTGGTTAAGGTGCATGGGGAAGGACTAGCAGTATAAATACCTGAGAATAAAAGCAAGTGACACAGACGAACATTCCCAACAGACACATGCACACACTCACAGTATCCAAAAGTCTGAGACACTTAGCAAAAAACATTCAAAGGACTTCTATACTTCTCCCTCCATAAAAGCATAATCTTTGCCATAGGAAGAGATAAAATACAGAAAAATAACTTTCAACTTAAAAAAAAAAAAAAAAAAACCTAAAAGTCAGTCAGATGAAACAACCAGATACATGATACCAGAGCATTTCGACCTGGGAGGTGGGGGGTGAAAGTCCTGTAGTCTCCAGCCCAGATATGTGTTCTCGGGAGAGGTGGGGACGAAACCACTGACAGCCTTGGGCAAGGAAGCTCGAGGTGCTGAGCTCTGGGAAGATTCTTTGTACTGGCGCATGTGTAGGAGGCAGGGACACATAGTCCGAAGTTTTATAACCCAACGTCTTTCTTTTGCTTCCATGGTAATTCTGTACCCCACCACACACCTAAATAAGTCCGTTCATAAAGGGGGAAAGGCAACTGTTAATTTGCAATTCAAGCTACAAAATGCTGTGTAAATTGGGTAGATGAGGACGAGAAGGAGAAAAAGGTTGAGGGAGAAAGACATTTCCATAATTACTGACTATTACAAACCATCAAATGGACACACAGCAAGGACAGAGGGTGTGAGCCCAACAGGATGGGTTCCCATTTAAAAGCCTAGCGCTGTCGTTAACAAATGAATGGTGTTGCGCTATTATCTCAGGCTCTCTTAGTGACGGTTTGACAGGAAATCGATGGCTCTATAATTTTACTGAACACCAGAAATATAAATAAAAAAGCCTGCCTTGCCATAAGCACATTTCCTAATTAGTGCTCTCACAGAATGGGCCCTTATCCTGGTTGTACATTACTGCGTCTGGTTCTTCCAAGCTTGAGTTCCACCTGCACCAGATCTTCAAGAAAAAGATGAGTAATGGGTCTCTGGGGCTTGGGGAAAATCCCTGTTGCTGCTGCTGCTGCTGCTGCTGCTGCTGTTGCTGCTGCTGCTGCTGCTGCTGGTGGTGGTGGTGTTTTCCCCCTTTTTCTTCCTCCTCCTCTTCATCCTCTTTTAGCTTCTGCATTCTTTTCTAACTACTCCAGACCCATTTATTCAACCAACTACCAAACAAGGACATTTGAGGACCAGGCTGGATTCTGCTGTTCACTGAAAGATGAACTAGATGATTGGGTGCTATGCTGGCTTGCAGTTGGTCTCCATCACCCTTGGGCAGAACGGTGGCTGTATCAGCAGCAGTATTTACTTGTACTGTACCGGTGAGTGTGATCCCCATTTTATTCCTTAATAAATACGCCTTCTTCCCAGACATCTGTGGATTTCTCACACTATGTTGGTTTGTTTTAGAGACTCTTAAAGGAGTAAATACTTTATAACGTTTTATTGAACATGAACACAATCCACATGCTTCCATAGCTTCGACCACCAGCCATGGAAGAACCATTTTAAGGGTGTTTAGCCAACCCCTGCCAAGCTTCAAATTCATTGTTCTCAACTGACAGTTAAACATGCCCACTAGAATGTTCCATGGGCAGCTCTGACTTGTCTAGAACCAAGCACATCATATTTTCCTAGCCCAGCTTTCACTTGTATCTTGGTTAACAGTGAATTCATTTCTTCACTCTTTCAACCATAATATCTAATTCTCTTTGACCCTTCTCACCCATCACATGCTCTGGATCCTAATACAGAGAAAATGCTCTTAATTATAAAGACGCTTTTCTCCTTACCACTTTCTAAGTTCAAATCCCTTCACCTCTCCCTCACTTTTCTGTCTTATTTTCGTGCTGAACACTGACACACGAATACTCCCCTAAAACAAACTTGATTCTGCCCTTTGCCAATTTGAAGATCGCTGGCTGGCGCCCTGGTGTCATGCATGTGATGTCCCCAATAAAAATGCACTGCTTCCAAATGTTGACACTGGCTATGCCTTATTTTGTCAGGCATTTCCCACATGTCCCCTAAATAGCCACACCAAACTTGGATTCCTGGACAGACTGTAAATACCTGCAAGTCCTTGAATGCATACTACCAGGTTCTCTCTGCCCTAGAAACCTCTTCTTTTCTCTTCTGGCCAGTTCTGGCTCCCTCCTAACCAAGATTTTCCTGACCTTCCCCAAGTGATAGCAGGTTCCCTCTCCCTAGTTTTAATCGTAAAGCCCACCATTCTCACATACTTATAGTATTTTATGATTCAGAAAGATCCTGAAAATCTTGCTAGCTAGGCTGAAAACTCATTGAGCACTGCGAGGGTGATGCAGACACAGCCTCATACATAGTAACTCGTCCCTGACTGATAAAATAATGAGTCACTAATAGTCACAGGTTGGTTAGAGATATATCAGCACCACCTGTATCTGACAGTTGAAGCCATGGTTATGATTGAGACTGTCTAGGGAAATATATAATTATAAGAAATTATAGGATGCACAACCCCTGGCAAGCACTGATAAAAGCGAGAAGAGCTAGCTAAGGGAATTGAGAAAAACCAGGTACTGGAGAGGGAGAAGAGCCAGACCAGAGTGCAATCACACAAGCTAGCCTAGGACATCACTTCTGGAAGGAAACCCTCCCCGGTCCACTAAGTTGAGACTAAAACCCTTCCGTCTATTCCCACCTCATACCATACTTAGCCCTATCACAGTGCTTATCACAGTATGCTTTAACTGTCCACCCTCTGCAATGCTCCTGGATTCCTTCCTCCAAGGCAGAGACTGTCTCACTGGCAGTATAATTTTACATCTGGCACCATTCACAGCATGTACCTAGTGTTCAGTAAGTATATGCTAGATGACTGAAGGGGTGTGTGGTTACATACATGAATGAAATGCAGCTAAGAAACCACATAACAAAGATTAAAAGATACTTTTGAAATATCCCCATACAAGTTGCACTGGTTTAAAACTGGAAAGTCCAAAAATGTGAAATGAAGAGTTGGCCTTCCTCCTGGAGCAATCACCATGAAGATGGATAGATGGGTCTGAATAGCTGCAAACAGAGTCCATCCAACATTTTTTTAAAGCAGATAACACACAGGAGTTATTACATCTTTAGAAGTGAAAAATGCATCATCTAAAAATCACACCAGCGAACAGTATCATCCCAAAGCCAAGGAATGAATGCCATGTCTCAGTGAACTTAAAATTTTAGCTATTATTTCTCCCACAGGTTATAATCCTATTCCCTGTATTTAAGGAAGCATCAAAAAATAGAGCAGCATATTGTCTTCAGGAGACCCCAACTTGCTGTTGGAGGAGGGGTGTGCTGGCTATAAATCCCCAGACAGATGACCAGAAGGAACTCCAAGAACAGATCACTAAGGTTCTGCTTTCAGATTCACAAGTGAATGGAACTTCAAATAATAACTGGAACTGGAAAACATTGGTGTAGACCAACACAATAAGTTCCCCTCCTTGGGGGTGGGGGGAATTGGAGGGGATGCTTTTCAGCAATTTTGTAGAGTGGCTAGGAATTGAAAATTGGCTACCCAAGTCCTTCACAAAAAGCAGTAATAATAAGAAAGTCGTTTTCATCCATTGCTCATGTTTGAATTTCCAGAATCTACCAGTAGGCCATATACATGGGGATTGTCATGCAAAAAGGATGCAGGGAAGAAACTGGCCCTGATTCTCACCCTTGTGCCTCTGGAAATGGACATGGATGAAATCCTTTCCTTCTGGCTTGTGACTTGGGTCCTCAGGAAATGTGTGAACTGTAACAGGAACCTACCGAACTTCATAGACTGGCATTCTTAGAGACTTGAAGGAAATGGGAGGGGGGTTGGTTTTGTTTTTGTTTTGTTACTTTATTGTTTTATTTTTATTTTCTCTAAGTTCAGGACATTTGGAGAACTGTTTCCCAACATGGTACATCAAAACACAATGTGCCCATGCTGTCTCTTGCAGAGCACTGTTTATTCTCCGGGGTAAATACTCCTCTTGGAGACTTCAAGGCCCACTCTAGCCTTTTTATCACAAAGACTGAGGCTAGAATTCAGAACAATTATCATTTTATTGTTCAATGAAAAATTTCAACATTTTTAAGGGCAGTCATGAAACTGCTCAACATTGTTCAAAGTGGGATGAGTTATACATGTAAAAAAAAATCTCATATGTAAAAGACACAACGAGCCCTAAAATATGCATGCAAATTACCTAAAAAGTTAATCAGAAGCACAAAAACATGCTGCTTCAAAACAGACCTCTATTACCACAATAACTTTTTCACACAAGCCGTTAAACCTCTGGTCCTCTGTTTCTGCGACTGGAAAATGGAAGCCGACAAGCTTACCTCCCAGGGTTTGGGGTCTTGAACACAATGGTAGATGCAACGTGCACAATGCAGGCACTCAGTGGATCCTGAACAGATCCTGCTCGCTCTTTCCTTCAGAGTCTCGCTCTCTCTCTCTCTCTCTCTCTCTCTCTCTCTCTCTCTCTCTCTCTCTCTCTGGTTTCCCTGTGTTCACTGTATATCCATGGCTGTCCTTATACTCACTCTATAGACCAGGCTGGCCTCGAACTCAGAGATCTGCCTGCTTCTGCCTCCCAAGTACTGAGATTAGGGGCATGGGCCACCACTACCTGGCCTGGAGTTACTTAAGAAAACTGGATTTCAGAGGGAAGTCCATCTGTCAAGTAATATCCAGAACAGCTCAGATAAATTACACCTCTAATAAATTAAGATAGATATGCCACATCTGATGCAGACACTGTACTCTATCAAAGACACCATTGCTCACAGACAATTGTGTGTTGCCATGACAGCATATAAGAAATACTAAAATATGAAAATATGTGCATATTTTCATTAAATTGGGAAAATACAAAAGGTGTCTAGAATTTTAAATACAAACAAAGACATATTTCTTCTGGCAACTTAACTTGTTTTCTTGAGAGAGGAAGAGTTGGGAAGATGTGAGCCAGAGCCAAGCAGTTGCTCCTCTGGGTTTGCCTTTAAATCGTGGTTTGTCCAGTTACCACCAGTAACAAGTAATAGTGTTGGAGGAAAAGGCATCTGAAGAGAGGAGATCAGAGCGGTGGGGGGCGGGGGTGCGGACACAACATCCAAGAAAAGGAGGGTAACTGAGGCTTCACCTCTTTCTTTTAAGAGTCACCCTGAGTTTCAATCTCACCCTGTGTTTGAATTTTGAGTACAAAAAAATGTGTACTTCTTTATCTAACAGAAATTTAGCCTGTAGTTCTGACAGACCTCTTGGGTGTAAGGGCCCTGAGAGAGGGCGCACGACCTCTTACATATGCGACCTATAGCGACACTTAGTGGTAGTTCCCTAAACTACAACCAGGTGTCCTAAAGGGGTAGGACCACTGCTGGGGGTGGGGATGGCCAAATTCTCCCTCACCCCATTGAGAGATGGCACCATAACCTCACCAGATGAGTTACTCCGAGGCCCCCCGGAGGTGGGAGCAGTAGGGGAAGCAGTTAACATTGTTGCGATCTTATCTTTTCATCCTTTGTTATTTTCTGTGTATCTTTCGACTTCATAATAGAGCTGTATTGCTGGAAGAGACCCCTAGGGGTTATCCAATCAGTTCTTTAATTTAAGGTTATAAAACACTGACTCAATATGGCGGTCCAAGGTCATCCCGTTTGGTCGAGTCTTAGGTGGAGTCTGGAAAGCACTGGTCCCTCAGCAAAAATGATTTAGTTGTTCATAAAGCACAGTCTGGGGTATTGGCTTCCACATATTTTCTCCACGTTCACTGCTTACTTAATAAGAAATCAAACATTCTGATGACTACTTGGAGTTTTGCAGAAGGCTTGAGATGAATTAGGGAGTGATAATCAAAAAATCAAAATTTTAAATGAAAATTAATCATCACCACCTACACAGGTAGGGGGACCCTGTGACAGAGACAGTTGTCCCCTCTCCACCAAAGAAGCTGGTGCAGAAGAGTTCCTTATCATTAAAAAACAAAAAGAGAGAGAGAGAGAGAGAGCAAACAGAACTAAAACCCCTAAAAGGAAAGCAATGTAATTGTAAACTGTGAGCCAGCTGTAAATGATAGTAAACTGGGTTCAATACCACGTTGGCATGTTGGAACCATGCTCAGAAGACAGTGGGAGAAATGGGTATTGAAAAATGACCCAGGAGAAAGGACCAGAGGACATGAGAGACCTACACCACCAGCTTCCATGCCAGCCACTAAGAGAAAACATCCCAAGAGTGGATACAAAAGTAACACAAATGTGAGACGGTGATACTGAGGCGCATCCAGGAGAAACTCGGAGAGAGGACCTGGAACAGGAGTCCTTACAAACCAGGCACCAGTGGGGAGGGCGGAAGGACCACTGCTGTGTTAGGTTATGAGGTGCGCAGAACAATTCAATGCCCAAAAATGTGTACAACTGTAATGTGACAAAGCATAAAAGCAGATTTAAGAGCTACAACATAATAAAGGCCAATTACTCGAAAGTATCACTTTCAAATTATATGTGGAGGAGACAATAATGTTTCATAAGCATCTCTGAATTAACAACCTACTTCACATAATGGTCTACTTATACCATTTGCATAGGACACAAATCACCAAATATAGGACCACACTAAAATAATGGTCTTGTACCTATAATTAAAAGACTGGCCAGTGAGTACACATTCGTATATTTATACTGAAATAGAAAGTATTTGGGGCTGTATTCATCATTCTGTATGTGGTTCTCCTCTTTGGCTGAGTATTTGCATTCACCAGCCAGGATCATGGTGCGTTGGCACAGGGTGTCTGCTGTGATGCCAGACCACATCCCATCTTCAGGACTGAGGCCACTCATTCCTCCTGCTACTGGGAATGCTAGCAGGTAATGGAGACCCGATAAATCACTCCATAGTAATCACCTTCAAGCAAATAGAGAAGCCTGGTCATCGGCTAGCAGCCATTTCCCCTAGAACTCATGTTGGAAACAAACTCTGGGGCCTATTGTCTCCAGATGGAGCAAGTCCACATCCTGCTCACCAACCCCAAACAACCCTGAAGAACATCTGTGGCCTGTGTTGGAACAGCCTGCTCTGCTTCCACCTACCTTTACCTAGGTGTTGGTCCTGTGACAGTCAGAATAAGAAAACCCAAAGACAGAGCACTTGAGTGGGCTGCAGTTTAAGCTAAAGGAGGCTGAGTAAACCACAGAGGCAGGAAAGGCCTCTCATTTTCAGGGTTTCGCACTTCACTGAAGGCTTCCCTGTGACAGGAAAGAAGAAATGTCACACAGACACAACCACAAGAGCCTGAACAAGCAGGCCTCGTGGCATTCCCTGTTGTCACATCGTACTTCTGCATGAGCGTCCATCACAGTGCAGGTTTCCCTGGGTCTTCACTCGCTGTGTTTATGCCGCCTTGGTCATAAGAACTTGCTATGTGTTTTCTCCATCTGTCTTGTTACAGGGGTCTCAGCCACAAACGTTGTGATGAGTGAAGACACAATATTACTCCTTTCCTGGCATCTTTCTTGAGAGTGTTCTCGGCAAACATCCAACATATTAATCTGTGCTTCCAGGAGATTTAACTTAGGACCATCAAATATAAGTCCTCTTACCTTTATACTAGGTACAACACCACCACTATTTCGGTTAGAAGCTTTAAGGATAAAGTTCTAGGACTCTTCTGCCTTCCTTTATTTAACTTCCCTTTCAAAGGAGTTGTAAATGAAGCGTACACACCCACACCAAACAATTCCACAGATCACAATGCAACTTCTCTTCAAGACTATTCAGGTTTGTCTGAGCATCTGTTTTATTCGCAGTAAGGGAAGGAGGAAAACACTCAGTGAAGGAATCAACACACAATGGGTTATCTCTTCCTGGATGAATTTAAAATTTGATAGAAGAAACGACACATCGAGCAATTGCTTTGCAAGCTAGAATGCAACAAAAGAGCTGAAGATGCTGTAGGAGGTCAGAAACGATCGTGCTGTGTTTGATTGACGAGGAAGGGCTCTTTGAAGTTCCCTCTTAGCCTAGCTCAGCTGACCTTTCAACACCAGGTAAGAGGCCAGCAGGGTTATTTCACATAGATATAACAGACAAAAGTCAAGGCACAGAGGAGAGCCAGGTAGCAATGTTGTAGTACCAGCTACTGATCCAGTTTAAATAGAGTGTTAAAGGATTGATGAGGAGCAATAATGAAGGAAGGAAATGTTGGGCATGTGAAGATCCCCAGAAATGCATCTCTTTGTTATGTTCCATGGACCAAATGGCGCGCGCGCATGCGCGCGCACTAACACATACACACACACTAAGGTTATAATGAGAACCCTGACCAAGCCCATGATCAGCACACATCTGTGGAGATGCCATGCGGAACCCAAGTGTCTGCCCCTCCAACTCCAGGCCACTGTGGCAGCCATGGTGACCCTGCCTGAGGGAACTTGCCTCCTGCAGATGAGTTTGCTTTTCTGTCAGTCTTCTGAAGAAAGCCTTCAGGGATTCTCATCCAAACTTCTTCCAAGAGGTTGCTTCTAATACACAAGTACATTATCTTAAAACTGTAGCTTTCCCAGGAAAAGAAATAATTTTGAAACTTTTATCAGCTAAACTTCTGCAGTTATCTTTTAGTATTTCTAGAAATATATTCATTTTTTATACTTTTTTTATGCTTGAGTATATTCCTAACTGTATTAAATGTTATTTAAATATTTCTAAAAATGAACTATAGGAAACCTGCTTAATTTCTGTGGATGGGTAGTTTCCTAATTCACTGCCTTTCTTTATTTTACACTTATACTGAATTCAGCCTAAATTTACAGATTGCAATAAAACCACGTTTTACACTTTGTTTAAAAAATAAAGGGGTGCTGGGTGTGATGGCACAAGCCTTTAATCCCAGAACTCTGTGAGTTACAGGTCGACCAAGGCTATGCAGTGAGAACAAAAACAAAAAAGGGTTTTAGCCATGTTCTTTCTTGATAATTAATGGTTATGGTCTAACCTCACCAACCAATGTGGTCTTTTTTTAATTCTTGGTAATTTTTTAAAATAATCACAGTTCTTCATAATTTTAGACACAACTCACACTTATGTAAAGACATTTCAAAATATAACTTTTCTTTTCTAACATTGACTTTTGATCAAAAACTACTTTTTACTCTTTCATTTTTAACAAAAATGAGGGCAAAAAATCATGTCACATTGTTAAATTAATGAACTTGCTGTAAAATACATTTCTCACCAAAATCTTGATGTGAGAGAGAAGTAAACCCTTAGCTGTCTCAAAAGTGGAAAATTCTAACTCTTAATCAAAAAACATTATGGGACTTAATCTTGTTCACCTTTATTCAGTGGGAAAGGAAAACCATGTATGAAATGAGGTAAATATGCTAGTGAAGAGAGCACCTATGAGGCATAATCATAACTTTAGTATATTTTAGCTCTCTGGCATTTGCTCTCCCTCCTACCCCATGGCACCTTGAAGATTCCAAGTCCATTAATCATTTCCCACATTGTAAGCTTTTGTACACATCTTTAAGAGTGAATTATTTGATAACACTAAACCAAGGTGATTCTCCTTCATCCCAGTGGTACAGTAAGGCTTAAAGAGGGATACAATTTATAAGACTATACCTATATCACAGAGCTGAGAGCTAGTTCCTGAACAACAAAAGCTGCCATTATCTGAAATTTTAAGGGAAACTGATCTCTGGTACAGAGAAGAAAATTTAGAACTGAAAAAAAAAATTAAGACACCTATCAGTCATATATCTACACAATGATGAAATTCTTTGTGCACATGAACTAAGACAAAAATGGAAACCTAGAGAGAGAAAAGCCAAATTGCGAGTAAATGTATTAATTAAATATGTGTGCACTCAAGAATGGTGCTGATCTATTTAACACCAGAAGCAACAGCCAACAAGCTGGTGATGGAGCTGTCCAGTTTCCATGCTCCAGCTAATCCTGAACTAGGCTTGATCCGAATGATGGAGCTGTCCAGCTTCCTGGACTAGGTTTGATCTTCATGATGGCGCTTGTCTAGCTTCCATGTTCCACCCTGGACTAGGTTTGATCGGAATGATGGAGCTGTCCAGCTTCCATGCTCCAGCTAATCCTGAACTAGGCTTGATCGGAATGATGGAGCTGTCCAGCTTCCTGGACTAGGTTTGATCTTCATGATGGCGCTTGTCTAGCTTCCATGTTCCACCCTGGACTATGTTTGATCTGGATGATAGAGCTGTCCAGCTTCCATGCTCCAGGTAACCCTGGACTGGGTTTAATCTGGATGATGAAACTGTCCAATTTCCATGCTTCAGCTAACCATATAGAATTTGCTTTCCTGCTGGAATGCCCCCATTTCCACAAGTTACATTTAAATGAAGGGAAAAAAATTGTCTCAGTTCAAGCTTTCTGGTTTTATGAAGAGGTTCACCAAAAGGAGCAGAGAAGCTTGCCTATTAGTTTTATTTGCATTTTTGCATTTTTACAGGTATTTTGTAACTAGAAGCTTTCCTCCTAGTGCTTAGGATGAAGCTTCTAAACCCTTCTCTCAGAAGTCACAGAACTTCCCAATGGTCCAAAACAAAGTCTGACTTCTTAAGATTAACTAAAAATAGGGAGAGCATGCTACTAATTCTCTTTAGGCATGACTGATAATTTCTTTTTAAAAATATTCTCTTACATAGATTTTTTTTGCATATAGGGCAAGAAGCATACTGAAAGTGAAAATGAATGACAGATAATTTCACTCAGAAAGAATTTATAAACTAGCAGACTGGCTGAACTTAAATGATGTCAATGATATAAAATTCATAAGGATAAAATAGCATTTAATTATAGATAGATAGATAGATAGATAGATAGATAGATAGATAGATGACTTAGAATAAATGGAGAGTTGAGTGGAAACAGGACTTTAACAGTCTCCAAAAGATACAGCCTACAGTTGGATTTGGATTATCGACAACTTGCAGTATCAGACTCCGGCCAGTTTATTCATGGGAGCTGGCCAGGAGAGCCTTCTCTTGTGCCAAGCTTCAATGGCCAAATGTCAGTGTGGGGACACCCCTATGAGTTGGGAATCTCTAGATAATTCACCAGAAGTCTAGAAACTCCATGTTTAGTCATAATGTCTCATCTCTGTTCATACACAGCACCTACCTCCACTGTCTTCTAACAGGTTCTCATTGTAAAAATCTGTGAGTGACCATCACCCTCGTCCTCAGGAGATCCATGGGTCTCAAGAACAAGCAAAGGTTTGGGGTTATTCCACTAATGAGCATATGTCTATCTGATTGCACAGTGGCATAGAAATCTCGCCAAATAACCTGGCAGTGTACACCCTGGCTTTCAGAAGACAAAAAATCATAGAGTCAATTTTAGCAACCTGCCAAGACAAGTTGGCTTGTCTCCCAAACAATCTTTTAAACTCAGATTGAAAACAGACTTGGCTAACTCCCCAGTCTTTGATAATTCAGCATAGTGTGTTAATAAGTACTTAACAAACAAATGGAAGGAAGCAAAAGCCTTTACCATCTCCCAGGTAGATGCACGGAAACTACCCATCCACATGCCATATAACTGTCATTCCTAAGGCAGATTCAATGCACCAGAGCAGCTCCATGTGGGTTATTTTGACTCCAGAATCTAGATGAAAATCCCTGTCCATATCTTTCCTCATAGTGTTTAAATTAACATTTGCACAGATGAGTAGTCAATAAAAAATCTTCATGTGTTGAATGACAAACAATTGTTAACTTCTAGAAGGAGCCCCACATTCTCTCCTCTCCTCCTACTCCCAATTTTAAGAAGAGCATGCCATGGGGACAGTGGTGGCAAGGACATCATTGGGTGGAATTTGGGGCATGATAAAAGTTAAAGGTCTACTCTGGGGGGACATAGCACTCCCCTTGGTTTCATCACTGGAATCCTCCCTTGTCTGAATTCTTTCACCTGCATGCCTACCCTATAACTCTGCCCTACAACAGAAGAAGCCATTCTTCTTCTCCTGTTTTCTCCTCTCCTTCACTGCCTCCACATCTCCTCCTCAGCAAGCAAAAGAAACCAGCCTTAGATCTGATAGGTGAGGCCTGTGGGAGCTGCCTTGCTCCACGTGCACTAAGCTGGTCAGAAACATACTACCATTTCTTTCAGTCATCTGTCTTGTTCTTTCTGTCCAACGGGAACAACGTGTAGTACCAAGTGACACTCAACGGAAATAAACAGTGAAGCTGTAGTGTGTGTCTTCAGTCTGTGACCCACACCTACTTTGTACAAAATGTCTCCTATGTTCTTAACCGGGAGACCTTTGCCTAGAAAATGGTTTGTGACCTAAAATCCAAAACAATATCAAAGAGAGTATACTTTTTGGCCTTGCCTTCCATGTGTATATCTCTTTATGGTTCCTCAATTTGAGGTAGAGGCCAGCTAGAGTTTTACAGAGCTTGGAGCCGGGGAGATGGCCTAATTGGTGAAATGGCTTGATGAGCAAGCACAAGGACCCAAGTGTGATAACCCAGCATCCACATAAAAACGGAGTGCTGTGGCACATATCCATCACCCGTGAGCTGGGACGGAGAGTAAGATGAGCCTGGGGCTTCACTGGCCAGTGAGAAAGCCTGTCTCAAAATCTAGGGTAAAGAGCAATAGCAAAAATACCTGCTATTCACCTCTGGCCTCCACAGACACACTAATGAACAAGTACACTCACACTCGCATGCACACGAGGGGGGAGGGAGACAGGAAAAAGAGAGATTTAAAGAGCTTAACCATGGTTAAATTCTTCTTGATACAACTAACACATAAACATATAAATCAATAAGAACTGCTTTCCATAAATGGGATTAGCTCACACATCTAAAGGCTTCAGAGTGGTGACAGGGTGTGCCATCTTTAGAGCACAACTGTAAAGCCACATCATGAAGGGGGGCAAGAAGGCCAGCTGCTTCCTCTCAGCGTTTTGAGAAGACAACAGCATAGTCTCAGAACAAACAGCAGCTTGGATCTCATGCACACCCGTGGTGGATGTGAACATCACACGGCTGTCATCTTATAATCATGCACGCGCATTACCTACATCCCAAGGGAACCCACCATAATCAGGAACAAAACCTGCATACACTGTCCTAAGAGAGCTCAACCTCACCATGGTTAGAGCCACTTCTACACACTCACAGCACATTGTGCACACACAGATAAAAACAAATACCTCCGTAGTCAGCCAAGTGAAGGCTGGATTTCATACAGCTGTAGGCGTTATAAACTGTGGAGTAAGTAAAGGTGATCAAGGCCCTGGCTCAGTCTTTAGGAGGAGGAAATGAAGCCTCAAAATGCTAGTGAGAAAACTGCAAAGATTAAAAAAGATTCTGTTCATTTTGACACCAAATTATGCAAATCATATGCAAAGTATGCAAATCTGTGTCAAGACGAGGGGGGGAATTGTGTTTATTTTTTCTTTCTCTAAGCCTTTATATAAACAGTTTCTGAAATGAACAGTGAGGGTGTTGAGTGTGAATTTCATAGGGAATCATTTTCTAGGTACAGTGAAATCTCATCCATGGTAAACTGAATTAACCACCTATCAAAAAAATGTGGGTAGTGTAGGAAATTTTGTAATCCTTTTATTATTGTAGTCATTTAAAATTGGTTTGCAAGTACCTTTGGGGTCTCTCTCTCTCTCTCCTAGATCTGCAACCTCCACACAGCACATCATCTGCCTTGTGCATTAGGGCCAAAAGGTGGCACTTCACTGGCATCAGAAGCCAAGCACTCGACCTCAGAGTTGGTGTCAGAAAAGCAAACAATTCAGTTTGACCATGAATATGTCTATTATATTTATTAATCCTAATTTATTATTACTAGCCTACTAATTAATACTATTTTCATTATATGCTAACAAACTAGTTTATAGCAGTACCTCTTGAACAGGATAAAAATTCCCACGAATTTGATGCTCTGAGCTTCCTAACCAGGAACGGTCTTTAGAAGCCACATTATTCATTTTGACTTTAGATGGAAAGGCCTGCCCTTCAGACAATCCCAGAGACTTCAACACCTATTTCACTACTTTTTCTGTGGCACCTATAACTCTCGAGATAAATGAAAAAGAATTTCTCGAGGTAGGAATAAATAGAAACCTAGACGCCTAGAAAACATGAAGTGCATGAAGAAAGTCAATTAAAACAGCCTAAAAATACGTCTGCCAGTTACTTCTTTACAAAGAAAATCCATAAAGGAAAGCAGAGACACAGATAAGTGATGTCTGTCTTTAGCCTTCTCAAATTTTAATCTTAAGAGTTAAAGTTAATTAAGTTAAACTTAAGTTAATCAAAACTCAAACCCAGGATACAAAATTGTAGATCCACCCAAGTGGTGTCAGAGGAGTCCCTCAAAGAAAGCAGGTAATCAAACCATGAAACTGTCCCTTTCCTAGACTTATATCCTACCTGGGAGTAGACAGCAAGAAAATAACATCCTGTTTGCCACAGCCACAAAATATTAGCAGTGGCCAGGGCTGCAGGCAACTTCCTTAATGGTCTCCTAAACAGAAGAAAACATGCAGAGAGTTACTTATTGATAGTAGAGGGTCTCCGCCTGGCAACCTATGCCCTACCTCTCACTATGCTGAATAGTTCTCACCTAAGGATTCCAATTATCTATACTTTCCTCCACTCAACTTAGAAAAAACTGGCTGGTGACTACATATTCTCTTACAAGTAAGAAGTAATATCTGCTTGTGGATTGCTTCCAGAACAATCTTTCTAAATCTAACGTAGATCTTCTCTGCCTTAAAATTCCTCCTCTTCCCCAAAGGATAAAGTCCAACATGGGTAGAAAACAGGATCATTCACAACTACGTTGTCAGGCTGGGCCTCACAGATCTTCTGTCTCATGCTCCCTGTCCCAGAAACACCCAAAGGTCCTTTGATGTCACCTTGCTTTGTATAGGCCCTTGGCCTGTCTGTTTTCTGGACGAACTTTGACTCACCCCTTGAAACTCATCAGTCTCTTGATCTGGGGAGATGGTTCCATCGATGCAGTGCCTGCCATACAAGCCTGAGGACCTGAGTTCCAATCCCGAGGCTCTGGAAGTGAGGACAGGAAGATTCCTGGGGCTTGCAGCTAACCAGCCTAATGTAATCAGCAAGTCCTGGGTCCAGTGAGAACCCATCTCAAAAACCAAGGAGAGGGGAGGCTGAGAACGACAAGACATCAACTTCTGACCTCCATGTACGTACGTGCCATACAACATGCACACACACAAATATAAATCCCCTTTCTAAAGACTATTCATTCAAACTTTCCAAGTGGAATTAAGCACAATCTTTCCTATACATGCAGCATCTCCATTGTTGGGATAATCCCATGCTTAGATATAGTCTGTTTCTCTCATTTAGAGTGTGAATCTTCACAGAGGGTATGCATATCCCTTGTGTCGTGTGTGTGTGTGTGTGTGTGTGTGTGTGTGTGTGTGTGTGTGTGTGTGTATACAGGTGCATGGGTGTGTGCACATGTGTATAGATGCATGTGTATATGCAGGTGCCTGTGTGTATGTACACGTGTATAGGTACATGTATGTATGCAGGTTCATGTATGTATTCAGGTGCATATGTGAGTATGTGTGCAGGTGCAGGTGTGTGTGTACGTGTATACAGGTGCATGTGTGCACACAGATGCACTCAGAAGCCAGAGGACAACCTCAGTGTCATTCCTTAAGCACTCTTTACCTTGATATTTGAGACAGGTTCTCTCAGTGGCCTGGACTCATGGTAGACTAGGCTAGGCTGGTGAACAGAGCCTCAGTGGTTCACCTGCCTCCATGTACCCAACCCTGGAATTACCAGAGTGTGCCACCACACCCAGCCTCTATCCATGAGTTCTGAAGGCTGAACTCTGGTCCTGAGGCTTGCATAGCAAACACTTTACCAACTGAGCCATCTCCCAGCCCCACTTCCCTTTCACCTGTATATCTCAACTTTGAGAAATACTTCATGTATACGTATTGTTTCAAATGAATGGGATAGAAGCCCACATTGGTGGAACTACTTCTGTTGATATCAGAGAGCTCTAGTTCAAAATATAGTTGACAGCTACCAAGAGAAATGGGGAAGCGGAAGATAAATGTAATTATTATTGCTACAAATTTGCAAGAAAAAGTACTTAAAGCCAGATTTGATGGGGACGGGGGGGGGGGGGGGGGGAGGTAACCCAGAAACCAGCCTACACACAATGTACATTGATTTAAGCAGGTTTTTTCAAAGAAAAGCTCTGTTGAAACAGGTGACCTTTATTACCACTTTGCTTTAATTGCAAATACTTTTAGTACCTGGTGCCTATTAATTTGTCAGCCATGCCAGAAGCAGAGCCAAGAAACCACAACAAAAGAAAAATAAACCTTTTAATACAGGCCATAAAAGAGCTGACTCTGGGTAACAATTACCTTGAGTAATGCAGAAGCAGTAAGTAGCCAGTGTAGTGTGCTAAATAAATTTCATTCTTAATTATGGAAAATAAGGAGGATGAAATAAAAATGTCATCATTCATTGTAATTTGTAGGTGTCCAGAGGGATGTCTGGATTGCTTCATTCTATTTTATGGAGTAGAACAATTCAGCTTCACTGAGCGGTCACACCTGCAGAGACGGCCTTTGCCTCCATGTTCAGAGCAATCTGTGCAACCTCAGAGAAGGCCCAGGTACGACTGGCCACTCCAGGGTTTATGCCAATGGTAGGACGTCAACGGAACTGAGGGAATATTTAGCTGCGGTCTAATTCTCTCTAAAAATGGATTGAATATTAAGCTTGGAATCAATCAACTATTTGGAATGCCCATAATGACTGATATAGTACAGCAGGAAACGAATATTCTAACCATGCAACTGCTTTCCTAGAAGGCAAAGACTGTGTAAATTCCCAACTTTGGGGATTTCACATTCTTTGACCATGCAAGGGATCAAACAACTCCCCACCAAGCTATAGCTTCCAAAGTAGGTGGGGGAGGCAGTGTTTTATCGCACTTGTGTGGTTTAGACTGCTTTACCCAAATAACTCAGACTGGATAATTTCTAAACAATATACATTAATTCTTCTGGGAAGTCCAAGGTTGAGGAGCTGGCAGATTTGGTGTCTGGTAAGGTATGACACCTTAAGTGCTGTATCCTTACAAGGCAGAGAGATGGGGAGGCAGGCAGGGGGCCTTCTCTCCATCCCTGTTACAAGGCAATAATCCTATCTAGGAGGATGGAGTCCTCGTGGCCTGATGCCTTCATAGTTCAGCCAATGCTTTAAGACTGCTTGCACTTGGGATCAAACAGTAATGCAAATTTCAAAGGGACCCCAACATTCAAACTGTAGGCAGCCCAGTTAAATAACCCAGGCAGGAAAGAGGAGGCTCCCTACAGAAAAGTCTAAGCTAATTAACAAAATAAGAGGAAACGGGGGAACAGGCAGGGAACAGGTTTTAAAAAAAATAGGTGTACATTTATAAACTACAAAAATGAAGAACTGAGGAATGTAGGTCAAAACCCAAAGATGTAAGGACATGCCTCAGTACTTCCAGTCTGCCGAAATAACTTGAAGATTTACCCCCTGAGTGTCTGGAGAACACAACTAAGACCAACTAACCGGAAGAATCATAAAGAGGCAACTCCAATTTAATAAAGAAATTTATCACAGGGGGTTTGCAAATAACTTCAGGGGCAGCAGGAATGGCTTAGCCATTAAGATCACTCACTGCTCTTGCAGAGGACTCAGGTTTAATTCCCAGCATCCATGGTGACTCACAACCATCTGTAACTCCAGTTCTGGGAGATATGATGCCTTCTCTGGCCACTGCAGACAGCCGGCATGCCCATGGTCCATGCACAGACATGCAGGCAGTACACTCATATACATAAAACAAAAATGAATAAATCTGTTTATAAAATGAAAAGTCCAAGTGGGCTACCCCTGGCCGAAAAGGATAAGCAAAGATTCTTCCTCCAGCATCCCTGCCTTGGACTTACACCTGTCACTTCAGAAGAGACTCTCCTGGCCTGCCGCCTCCTCCTCCTCTCCTTACATGCTTTCACCTGCGCTTCCAGGTGTGGAGAGGAAACCCCTTACACTACTTAATCAAGGATCTGAAGACCTGCCTCTCCCTCTCAGCTGTGTGGACATCTAGAGCAATACTTACAAGACAGGTCTGGTCCCCTGGGAAGAGGCGTTCTTGGTTGTACAGTCCTCCTTTGGGTGGGTGAACCCAATCCGGATGGTGGGGAACTGGCAGTCCACTTTGAACACAGAATTCTGACTCCATGCTACCTGCACTGGAGCCGTGCTTCGGCTTTTCAGCCCCTGGATGTACTCCCCAAGTGGTTTAGAATGCAAGAGTAGAGATGGCATCAATTGGCTCCCTGATCGCAAACATCCCATGTTGGAAACCCTGTATGTTTGAACAGCAATGTTTAGAATTGTCCCCTAGGGCCCTCTGCAATCTGTGACAGATGTGCTACAAGGCCACAAGGCAAACTGACTAAAAGTCAGTAATCATTGGCACCTGTGTGGTCCTCAGAACTAGGCTGAACGTTTTTTAAAACTGCACATTTTAGTTATTTCTTCATCTATTTAATGTGTAGGGGTGTTTTGTCTGTACGCATGTCTGGGTATCACTTGTGTGCTTGACGCCTGAATTGGGTCCTCTGGAACTGGAGTTACAGAGAGTTGTGAGCTGTGATGTGGGTGCTGGGAATCAAACCCGAATCCTCTAGAAGAGCAGCCAAGTGCTCTTAACCACTAAGCCATCTCTCCAGCCCTGGTCTGAAACTTTTAACTGATCACTGAGTACTAATAAATCAGCATGCTTCTTGAACTGCTTCAGGATGCATGTTCTAATGAACTCACCATCCCTACATGCAGAAAAGGCAAGTCGCTCCTCACTAAACAACCATATAGCATGTATCAGCTAACACCTATGCCGGGATTTTGTTTTGCATGAGATAAAGTAAAAATAATAGTGTTTTGCAACAGTGTTGGAAAATTGCTTGTTGGATACTTAGTAATTATTATAATCATTATAATTAGAATATGCTAATGCTTAAAAGAAACCCCCACCTTGCAAAAGCAGGTGTGTTTCTGTGAAAGTGACTATGTTAGTGAAAGTGTGGTAAAATGAGTGCACAGGATCAAGAGTATACAAGGGATTCTTTTTTTAAAACATGTCCGTGTCTATGTGTTCATAGGAGTGTGTGTGTGTGTGTGTGTGTGTGTGTGTGTGTGTGTGTGTGTATACCTATGTGTGTGAAGGGGGTAGTACACATGCATGTGGACTCCAGGGGATGACCTCATTAATGCCTACCAAGAAGACAAAAGCTAAAAAGCATAATGTCACTAAACAGTAAGAGACACAGTGAAACTAGCATAAACTGAACAGGAGTACAAAGAGGTACAATAAGTGTGCAGGGCCCTGCTCATGATGCCCCCAAAGAGTGCATTGTACAGAGCCTACTCATGGTGCCCCCAAGGGTGCATTGTACAGAGCCTACTCATGGTGCCCCCAAGGGTGCATTGTACAGGACCTGCTCATGGTGCCCCCAAGGGTGCATTGTACAGGACCTACTCATGGTGACCCCAAGGGTGCATTGTATAGAGCCTACTCATGATGCCCCCAAGGGTGCATTGTACAGGGCCTACTCACAGTGCCCCCAAGAGTGCATAACTCCAAAATTGACATTGAACTCTAAATCCCCATGTGATGTTGTTTGGAGGCAGCAAGCTCCTGCAGGTGGAACTCGCAGGGAGAAGACCAGTGCCCTTACAGGAAGAGCCCAAGAGACTGCCTGGTTCTTTCTCCTTACATCAAGGATGGCTACACTGAGAAGTCTGTGATCTGCAGCCAGGAAGACCTCCTTGATCTTGAACATGTAGCCCTCAAAACTATGAGATACATATTTCTGTCGTGTGTCAGAACCACCTAATTAGTTCTCATAAACTGCTCTGAATTCAAGATTGGAATCATTCCCATTTTACTAGGAACTAAACAGTCATTCGCCTCACGTTCACAGGACATAAGTGAGGAATGACCTCATCTCAAAAAAACAAAACAAAACAAACAAATAAAAAATGTGAAAAAAACAGAAACCGTGTTGGGGAGAACCAAGAATGAAGAGACAACTAGAGATGGGAGGATTCATTGGCCAGTCTCTAATTCACACATCTTTAAGATGAATGGCTTCTAGCACTGGCTCCATAGTTAGTTCATGGCATTTGGTGAAAACCCAGTGTGTGTGTGTGTGTGTGTGTGTGTGTGTGTGTGTGTGTGTGTGTGTGTCCCTTCTCCAAAAGTTACCAAGAAGACACCTGCAGAGCATTAAACCAAGGCTCAGTCCCTTCTGAGAGCCATTTCTGTGAGACTAGCAAGTCACATAGCCCTAGAAGTAGGCCCTGGGTAGAAGATAAAAAGTGTTCATTGTGGTTGTGATTACTGCAAATTTCTTGGAACATCACACCATCTTTTTCTGTGGTTGCTTTTTCCTGCTTTCACATCTTAAACCCAAGAAGCAAAAAGAGGTAGGCGCAAACCCGGGCAGCCACAGTGTCTCCCCTCAAGCTGGAGTGAGGCTCCGTGAAAAACTGCTTATGTTCTTCCCAAATCAAGACACACGAATCATGAAGACTCTGATCTTCCCAAATCGGCCATCACAGATGCAGCTGGGAAATGCTGATGGATCTTCCTACCACAGCAGACAGGTTCCAAAGAGGCAGGCTTCACCACCATCGGACTGAAGTCATTATCACTCCCCTCCAAGTCCGAAGCCCACCAGGCAGCCACAGAATGTCTCCTCCGGTTCGTACCACTCCCTTCTCCCCTCAGGATTCCTAACTGAAGAGCTCATTTATACCTCCGAAAATGGAGACCGTGACACCAATTGAAAGTGCTTAAAAAATAAAACTCCATCCATTTCCAGGACATGACAAGGCAGCTGCGGCTTAGCTGCCTTCCGCCTGCACCGAGGCTGTAATCAGTAATTCTCAGGCAATCATAAAACACAGTGGTTTTGCTATGGATAATGGGCTGTTCATCCACTGCAGAGACTTCTCTATTTTTTCATGTACAGTACAAAATGCTTCATTCTGACTGGAATCAAAATGACAAATTGCTTCACTTGGGTGTTCTGCTGCCTGTCTTAGGGAACTACAAAATTCTGTCACGTACAGAATTGTACCAAGGCCAGGCTAGAAAAAAGCATCAGAGACAGGCTTGCCCCCTTGTTTCATTTTGCACCAGACCCTGTAATCATTCAAATTTAAGTGATTTCTCTGTAAGCCCTGATGACTTCACATTCCAAAGTGATGCCCCCAAACTACTGGGATGTAAGATCCCTCTGTAGGAGAGGCCATAGACAGATGCTACAACTCCTAGAAAGTCTTTCATTTTAGAGAGATGCCACCAGTTGAACTGGGAACAGGGGGAAGGCACTCAATCTGTTGACCCTCGCAATCCTGAGGGCCGCTTCATTGAAGGCCACAAAAATACATGTTGTGAAATGCAGAAGCCAGCATGCTTCCACAGTGACCAAGAGGCCCAGTTGCCTTCTGCTTGGGACTTGGAAAAAAAATCACTATGCAATTTTAAGTAAAAAGAGATTCTTCTCTCCTGTAGACTTTCAACATCCCTGGAATTAACTCAAGAATCCGGCCTCATCAGGATGGCAGAGCCTACCTATTTTGATCAAGGTCTGATAAGAACCTAGGCCAAGAACAGGTAGCCTCAGCGTGGATGTTTTCATTTGGAGAAGTCTCAGCATCCAGCAGATCACGGGAGTAAAGACAGGTGGGGCTCCTGCTGAGTGTGTGTGCTGCAGATCAGCACACACGGTGTGGAGTGATGCCAAGGCAGGAGCTGAAGGCTCGTGTGCATATATTTAGAGCCTCACCTGCCTCTACGCGAAGCCAAGCTTTCCCTGAAATAAAGTGAACATGTGGATCTCCCACCAAGACTGGGCATGCATGGGATGGCATGCCTGGGCACAGCTGGGCCAGCTTTTTGCCACTCCTGGTTTCTTAGAGCAGCAGTGATATCTTTGGAAACCATTTACTATGATCAGCTAGTTTGAACCAGGAGGCAGTGATACCAGCACCATTTTAAGTAAGATGGGGAAATGTCTGCTTTAAAAAAATAAATAGATACATTGACACAAAATCCCTATTTCTAATAATCTTAAAATATCACCATTTGTACCTCCTCATTTTTCTCCATTTGCTAAACTGGGAAGAAGATAAACTTGGGAGCCAGGTGAACCTGGTGGAAACTTGCTTCTGTGAGTTAATAATTTAACTGTCACATGTGGAACAAGTACTTAGCCCTAAACCTTCTGTAAAGTAGAGGAAATAATATCACCTGACTGTAGTCACACATTTCTCTCCTGCCCACTCCTTCCCAAAAAACTACTCAGAGACTTAATATTACTTATAATGAGACTCTTAATCTCGGGGTCATGGGTTTATGTCCTATGTTGGGTGCCAGATGAAGCGTTATTCTAATTAATCTTAATTAAAAAAAAAAAAAACAGGAGTCAGATATCAAGGTAAAAACCTGACAGATCAGAGAGGCAGGGGAGCAGTTACCGTTGCTTTCTACCTCTTCAGTTCCTCCAACCAAAAGGGCTGAGATCTTCCTCTCAGTCCTGCCTTACCACTTCCTGTCTCTTCTCTTTACACTGTGTGAATATATGTTGCTGTGACTGGTTTAGTAAACAAGCTGACTGGCCAATAGCTAAACAGGATAAAGTTAAATGGGAAAGCCAAACAGAATGATGGGATGAGGAGGGGTGGAATCGGAGGAGTTGCCAGCAAAAATGCAGAGAAGCAGGATGAAAATGTTGTACTGAGAAAAGGTACCAAGCCAAGTGCTAAACATATATAAGAATTATGGTTTAATTTCAGTGTAAGAGCTAGTAGTAACAAGCTTGAGCTATTGACGAAGCATTTAATAAAGCTTGCTTGGAGTCAGAGGGTGGGACCAGCCACTAGCTGACCATAGAGGTTTGGAGGACTATAGAAAGAGGAGACAGGAGGACCTGGAGAGGTAGGAAGTGACTATGGCTGCTCCTCTGCTTCTCTGAACTTTCCAGTCCTCCGACCAAAAGGGCCAAGATCCTCTCTCAGCCCCACCTTACCACTTCCTGTCTCCTCTAAGTCCCCCAAACCTCTATGGTCAGCTAGTGCCTGGCCTTGCCCCCTGACTCCACGCAAGCTTTGTCAGAACACAATCAAAGTACCACACAACACCTGATCTGTGTGCTATAAGGGTGGGATAAGATAATATATGTAAAACACTCGGCACAGACAAAGCATGGAACATGTGTGCACACACACATGGGGCTCTGACTCCAGGCTCTGCAATTTCCCCTCACCAAGTCACTGGAATTACGGCTTCATGGTGCCTTCTTTGCATGCATGCTAATGATTTCCTGAGGGTGATTTGAGTGCAATTTTAACAGTCCCGTGTCATTCTACTTGTTAGTAGTTACAGTGAATAATAAATGCAACTTATTAATCATTCTGGATAGTTTTTGCAACAGAACAGGGCACTGGCAGCTTTCAGTATCAAAAGGCTAAAAGATGGGCCTCAAAAGGAACAAAGCTTGATAGTACAGCTCAAGCTGCCATATATCATGGTCTGTTTCTCAGAGGAGACTCACTGATGTGCATAGGGTTGCCTATATTTGATTCATATTTCTGTCTAATAGGTGTTAAAAAATGCAATATCCTTTTTCCAAATCAATGAAGCACCAGAGAGAGCCCTAGGACAGACAGACACCCAGGCTGGAATCCCAGCTTCTCTGCTCGGTAACTGGCTGGTGACCTTGACATGTATTGAGTCCTGAGCTTTTTGCAAGATTGTCCACATCTGGAAAGCCTCTAAAGCATCTCCTTACTTCACTGAAGTGTCTGCTTGAATGTCCCCTCTTCAGAAGGGCTGAGCTTGCCAACCCTTGCTAGCATAGATGTGACTGTGTTCTCTTGCCCTACCTCACTGTTCCTCCCAGCGTATCATTGTCCAGGCATTATAAGGCATTCACTTAACACCTGTCTCCCTGCTAGAGTGTAGCTGAATGTTGTTCTCTTTACTAACATATACATAGAATGCAGGAATAACAAGCATACATTAGGTGCTCAGTAAGTATCTGCTGAATAAATGACTGATTTAATACAAGATGAGCAGTAAGTGGATAAAACTTAATTTCCCCATGGATGTTCAAATGGTTATAATGGTTCTCTGTGTGTGCTTCACAAAAGCAGTAGAAAGAGATCCATGTTCATTTTTCAAGCACCTACTTTACTCATATATGATACATTTTTCAAGCTAAAAGAACAAGAAAAAACATAATATAGACATTAGTGCATAAACCACGATACAGGAGGGAAGAACAGGAAATGGAGCAGAACAGTTCCCTCAAGAACAGGGTAAAGACAGATAAGCCTGCATGACGGAGTAAGTGAGCCAGGAGGAGGATGACAGCAGCGACCAGACAAACAAATGCCCTGACTACGATGCTTTTTTCAAGTTGCATAAATAACTCACTAAGAGGAAATAATCAGCAGAAGTGACAGAAATGATAATTCAGTGGAGAGCTTCCCCATGAATCTTCTAACTCTGCATTGCCCAGGCTCAAAATAAAAGGAAGAGTATTTTTCACCAGAAGGAAACACTACAAATTAAATGTTTAGCACTGATGGTTGAATGTTGTTAGCATCTAGATTCTTCCGAGGACCTTGTGTTCCAGTGACATGAGAGAAGTGGACAGCCCAGAGGCTAGGATCTCGACATCTGCCACGGGTTTCCTCGTGGGAGCTCAGCTGCTCAGCTTCCGCTAGTGAGACCTGGAGTTTCTAGTAAGAGTTCTCAGTTTTTAATGTTGTCAACTAATTCCAGTAGTTTGAGCATTTGTGCAAATCAGACACGTCCACAGCCACCATCACACCCCAGTAACGGGCTGTTCGGATCTGAACTCCACAGCATGATAGAAGCTAGGTGTCTGCTCTCTGTCTCAACAAATTAAAAAAAAAAAAAAAACCCTGTTGCCTTTCCAACCTTGTTCTTGTTATCAACAAAGGAAACCTGAGCTAGTCCAGGTACCAGAGAGATGCTGTGTGCTCTAGCAACAGAATTTGAATGATAAAATTACTTCACTTTACCCACAGACTTTAAAATTTTACTTTTGCCACCCTAATTGCTAATGATGATTAGATCCATGTACACAGTGTACAATGATCAAGTCAGGGTAATTAACATACCCAGTGCTTGAAGCATCTCTCGTTTCTCTGTACTTGTAGCCGACGAGCGCTCTCTTGGAGTTACCTATACAATGTGTAAGTTGTTAAAAATTGCCATCGCCCTGCCATACTGTAGGCCGCCAGAACTTACTCCTGGAAACTGGAAAAGCTTGAGTGTTCACTATCCAGGAGCTCCCATGTCCCTATCCTTCCTGGCCTCTAGTGACTACTTCTCTCCTCTGTAAGATCAACTAGTGTATCCCCCAAAATGAATAGGGATATGTGGTACTTGTATTTCTATGTATGTTTTGTTTTCCAGAACATTAGTATCTTCCAGCTCCATCCATGTTGCTACAAATGGCATATTCCATTCTTTTCATTTCAGTAATATTCCATTATACATACACTAGAACTTTTCTAGACATTCATCCACCAGTGCACACTTCAGTTGATTCTTTTTGTTTGTTTTGTTTGTTTTTTTCTGTCTGTTGTTAATAGTGTCCCAGGAAACACAGGAGTATGAGTATCTCTTTCATGTTATGCACAAACTCTTAGTGACTCTGTGTATGGTCAATAATTCAGTTATTGTGGATTAAATAACAAGATTCTGGTCAACATATACACTTTTTTTTTTTTAAGCAAAGTCAAGGTTTGGATGTCATAGTTGTCATATTTACTGTCCCATTTATTAGTTTAGAAGAAAACAACAACAACAAACAAGCTAATATAAAAAACAAAGGGAGTTGGCTTTTGTAGGTTTAAATTTACTAGTGGTTGAATCCTCATGGGCTGGGCCATACAAGAGATGCCTTAGCTTCCTAGACTTTGCTAAGCGACACAGTCACTGGCTGGAATGTGCAGTCGCTGGACTCTTAGTGTTTGCATTCGCCATCATCCATGAAAATTTGTATGTCTCAAAGATGCAAATTTAATTTTTCAGTCATACTTCACTGTGTTCTATATTTAAACACCACCACAGTTACTAGAGAATTCACAGAAATTGGTATGTGGATTAGTCTGTTTTCTAGTGCTTCAACACCTAATGCCAAGTAATAATTTTTAAGGGCTTATTTAGTTCATCATTTGGGAGCACACCTCCCCCTCCCCCACTGCCACCAATGCCCCGTCTAGTCTTCAGCGGCTGAGGACCTCATAGAGGCTGGTATTTTAACAGCTGTCATGCTTGTCAATGAGTCCACACAGGGAGACAGAAAGCCAGGGAACAGGAAGGAACCAATCTTGTTCTTTAGTGAGAACACACCCCATCTCTCCAGAGGGCATACCCCAGTGGTCTGGCCACCTTGAATCAAGCCCCTCCTCTCAAAGACGTCATCATTCCAACATGGCCACTTGGGGGACCAAGCTTCTAAAACACAAGTGTCTTTGGGAAATAAACTAATCCATATCACAGTAAGATGTTTTCCTCATTAGTGCATTCTCTGGATCTGCCTATTTAGAGCCAGTGACGGTGTCTTTACCTTCAAAGAACCGCTCCATGCTAGAAGCTTTCACCTTGTTCCTGGAGCTCAGCCTGGGTGACTGCACAGTTTCCTGCCAAGCCTCAGGAGTCATCTCATTTGCATAGGGTCCCTTCTCCTCCACCCACTCAAGCCTGATAAAACTCCTCCAGCTCCCTCTTGGGCCCAGCCGCAGGCAATAGATGCAACCTGAAGCGCCTTTAAGCAAACACTATTTCATTGCCAGGTATTAGCTGCTTAACATAATCACCAAATGAAATGGAGGGATATGCAAATGACGACAAAACTTCCCTTCAGCACATTAGAGTGACAGTTACAAGAAAATGATAGAAGATGGCTCCCTGAGGAGCTATCTCAAGATACCATCAACACTCAGGATTGTCACTATGAAGGGCATAACCCAAGACATACTCTTTTCAGCTTAATAACAAAGGCAGTGCTGTTACCAGTGTATTCTCATTAGCATCCCTACCTTCAGAACTCTATTTGACCTGGGTCTGGGAGGCACAAAAATATTTATTCTGAGCGCAAAGCATAGTCTGGTAGAGAACTTCTGACATCTTAAGCAGGTAAGTGTGAGAGATGTGCTCAGTGGCCCGCTGGGTGCCTCTTCCCCCAGGATAGTTAGGGGGCCTCTGCCCGGGAATTTTCCTGCTCACCATCAGCTCCAGTCCACATCCTGAGCACAGCACAAACCGCTGGCTCAACTTCCGGTCATTCTGAGTCTCAGATACAGGGAAAGCAGAGCTTTGGGAGGCAATGAAAACCCCGGATGAAAAAGGCAGGGCACTATTATGACATCTATGGAATGCCAGTAGCAGGTGATACTGTAGGGATGTTAAGACAGTCATGGTACTCCACTGACTTCTAGAAATAACCCTGGGTCCAATCAAGTCCCAAAGTCCACCACCAGTTCAACCAAGCAGAGGAGTCGTCACCATCCCCAGCAAAAGAAATGTCTGCTTCCCAGATCCTGTGTATGATCCTATCCAAGTGTCAGCACAGAGCGCAGAACCCTGATACGTGCTGGCTTTCACTGTGACAATTGCATTTCCAAGCCCACAGTCACAGGCAAGACAACATTTGTAATTGTCTTGTTGGCTCGGGGTAAAACAAACACACATTTAGATCACAACAGATAAGTGCTTTCTCTGAATTAATCACACACAGGAGGCCCAGAAACACGCTCCTATCAGGGAAATTGAATCTCAGAGCAGTAACTACACCCACAAAGAAATCAGAACTTCTTGAACTAGAAGGGAATTTTCAGAATATCAGCAATATCCGTCATGCTTTTGTTATAAAAAGCAAGCCTGCCAAATGGCAGCAGACAGAGAAAACCAGCAGAGAAGGCTTGGCAGAAAATGGCAGGCACAGGGGTCATGTTTCCAAGGAGTTCCCCCTGTCCCAGCTGGGGTGGCCACCTATGCCCTACAGACATAGTACAGTTCATTTTCACATGTGCTCTTGCGTGCGCAGTGTGAACTTGGCATTAGCAACCATGAACCCTATCTGCACGTCCTAGGAGCCGTAGCAGTCTTGTTGAGAGCACTTCACTCTATAGAAAGTCACTGACTCTCACCTGGGATCCCAGAGCATCCGTTTTCTGTTAGACATGCATACCTGTTGTTCTGCTCAGAGTAGAACTAGGTACGTTAGACAATGCTTGGAAAGCATGGAGATAAAGCAGGTCTTGGAACGGAGCGGACTGTATGTGGAATTACTATTGACACCCCAGTACCAGCCCTTCCTGATAGGAGAAGGTGAACAGAACACACTCCCCGTTATGACGGCAAACTCACAAGGGGAGCCCGCCATGACACATAACCGGCCCTTCGCTTCCGGTTGGGGTCGTATTTTCTGACCACACTGACTTTTCCTGGAAGCAGTCGGGAAGGGGCCCTTCTGTACGGACGCTTTGGGCAGCCGCTGCCAGTGACAGTCCAGAGGGAAGACTCCTGGGACTCCCCCCTCCCCGTTCCTTTGCATCCCTTTGTTTCCCCTCTCTTCTGTTCCCTCCTCTCCATCTCCATGGGTTCAGTTCTCCAGGAAACAGACTGGGGTAAAGGTTCACCTTCAGAAAATTTGTGGGTGTGGAGCCAAGGGAACCCCAACCACGGCTGGTGAGGGAGGCAAGGCTGGATAGAGGAGCGGGGCTCAGGTACAGCGAGGACTTGGGCCACTCCACAGGGAGCTGAAGGTTGGAAAAGCCCTTCAGAGATGTCCATCGTGGGTCTTGGTAGTTCCACACTGATTAAGATGGAATTATAAGCCCAGACAGTTCCCTTAAGCAAGGACAGTGTCCTAGAGAGGACTCAGCTGTGAGCCCTCAGCACCCAGCATGGTTCCAGCAGCTGAGGAAGGAGTAGTTCACTTCTGAAGGGACAGATCTGAGTCACCCCGTAGAGAGTCCTCCTCCCATCCCCTTCTCTTTCTCTGGCCCTGGGTCCTTACACGCCTGTGCTCTCCTTTCCCTGGGTTTCTTTCTGCTTCTTGGTTCCTTCAGTTGATTGAACACATTTGCAATAATTCTATTCCATGTCGTATCACTAGGCGGGGACACTAAGGACAACCAAAGGCCTGCAAGATGACTCAGTGGGTACAGACGCTTGTATGCGGCCCTCAGAGTTCAACCCCAGAACTCACATGGTGGACAGAGAAAACTGATTCCCAAAAGTGGTGCGCTCTCTCTCTCTCTCTCTCTCTCTCTCTCTCTCTCTCTCTCTCTCTCTCTCAATACACATACAAATCAACAAATAAAGCATTTATAGTTAACACGCAGCATCACTTAGCAAAACCTGTAATAAATTTTCAAGAGAAATTCCTTTAATGTAAAGTCCACAGTGCCGGATGGTATCATATACCATCTCCCACTCAGCTGAACACTATTTGAGTGACCTTAACTAGTTAAGTCCATACTCAGTTCCTGGGATGCAAAGATGTGTACAGCAAAGTCTTCTCATGCTAGAGGCTCAGAGTATACTAAAGAAGAGAGTTATACAGAGGGGGGGGGGGGATGGATGCCACCTGTTCTCACTTACAGCCGCTTCCCTGTGGAAATCCCATAATTCACCTGGCAATCTACTTTACTTATCTTTACTAAACTTGTTACATTAACACAAACTCTTCATTTATGGATTTTCTGATTTACAGAGACCTGTCCTGGTGTGTGTGTGTGTGGGGGGAATCCCCAAGTCAATTCTCAAGAGGAGGATGGCTAGAATTCAAAGTCAGTGGATTCAGTTATTACTAGTTAAATCACCTAAAAATAATATTTTAGAGCTGAGCATTGTCCTCTGTCTTCAACAACTGGTTGATAAAATGGATAGGTTCAGAAATACGATAACTTCAGGCATAAGGGGAAAAAATAATGTTTTCTTCATCTTAGTTTAAATGTTACCAGGGAAATCAAGGTTCCTTTTTTTTTTTTTCATGGTTCCTAATCTCATTAATAAAATACAATAAAAGCCCCTTTTTAAATGGACTCAGAAGGAAGGTCAGGCACAATTTTACCAGAGTTTGGAAAAAAAAAAAAACACCTCTAACAGAGCAAGCAAGCTGTAAACCGTGGAGGCTGCCAAAAGAAGAGACAGAGAAGAGGAAGTAGTTGTGTCTTTGGTAGTTAGGGTCCAAGAAAGCTGGGAGGTTCCGCAGTGGAGGCTGCTGCAGGACAAGGAGGGGCAGCTCGGAGCGTGAGGGAGAAAGCTCCGCTCTGGGGAGAAAGGTGCTCCCGCTGAAGTCCAGTAACCAAAGGGAAAAGAAGACAAAGAAAAGGTGTGCTGTCCTGACTGAGAACTACAGCAGATACAGCAGACCGCAGGGGCTTCAGAGGAGGGTAAGTGTATTAACTCCCTGAGGGGACAATCATGCCTCTCATCTCAATGGGTTTCTAGGTTAACCACTTTTCCGGAAGGGTGCACCCCTGGCCAGGCTATTGACAGGTCAGGCTGGATTAACTCTAAAGGAAGCAGACAATAAATGGGATGTAGTGTTTTCACCTTTGGAGCAATTCAGAATGTCTCGCATCCACCCAGGGTCAAAGGTAGCCTTTGGACCTGAAAGCCCTAGAAGGAGCAAAGTTGGTGTGTATCTTTCTAGTGTTACCAGGGAAACGAGAGGTGGGTTCCACAGCTGACTGTGGGGGAGAGGTTACTTCTCAATGCCTTCTATGGCTCCTAATCCCTGGGTAGCTACTGGAGGGTTGAAATCCTAAAATCAACAGGACATGGGCTGGAATTTGGGGAACAGCTATAACCATTCATACCACGAAAATCCAGAGATCTAGTTCCAAACTGCTGGCCAGAAGGGCCGAGAGTCTGCACGAGAGCGCCATCACAAGCTCACACGCGCCCTTCTGGCATTCCCGGCCTCTGGCCAGGACAGGACCAAGGGCAAGACTCTTTTGAAGTCCCCACCCTGAGCTACCCAGCGGGTCTCTATCTCCTGTCCTTCCCATGAGTGTAAGCTGCCTTCTTGTGAAAAGAAGGAGCAAGATGGCAGGACCAAGGAAGGACCTGGTGGACGCATGGGCCTCACTCCCTGGCCTCCTCCTCAGCACTGTTTCACACTCAGAAGGTGGCTCCGAGCATTCCCTTCCTGTTCCAATCTTCCGCTGCAACTGGAAGGAAACTGTTCTTGGCTCTTACCTTTCATCTCTCTCTCTCTCTCTCTCTCTCTCTCTCTCTCTCTCTCTCTCTCTCTCCACCTCCCCTCAGTCATCATCTCCATTCATTTGTTGGTATAGCCAAGCAATAACAACTCTGTGATTAACACCTTGTTCCCTCCAGTGTTTTGTTCACATTTATGTCTCCTGATGTGACTATAAACTCAAGACAAAAGTGAATAAAATAAATTTTAAAGAAAAGGTAATGCTCTGTCTTCTTTCTCCGTGCCCCAGGAAATGTTCTCAGCACACATACAATCAAAAACGGAAACACCGAAGGCGCAACAGCTCATGTGACCCTTCCTGGATGATTTAAATGGAGTGACAGAAGGCCTTTTGAAGACATGAGAAAGGGCTGAGGCGGTGGCTCCCTCAGGAAAGGGCCGGTCATGCAAGTCTGGGGACCCGAGTTTGGACTCTGAATGCTTACACAAAGGTCAGGCACAGACTTCACCTCTGGGTCCTCAAAGACAAACAGATGCTCAGAGCTCCTTGGGCTGCTGGGTGATGAACTCCATGGCTAGTGAGAGACTTTGTCTCCAAAAGTAATGTAAAGAGCAATCAAGGAAGACACTGAATACTGACCTCGACCTCCATATGCACAAGCACTAAACATGTACACATACAGACACCACACACACAAACATGTACACACACACACACACACATGTACACACATACATACACACACACACACACACACACACACACACACACACAACCTAAAGAAACTTTAGAAATTCTTAGAGCTGGGCAATATAGTATGGTCCTAAAGAAAAAGTCCAAGGTTCCAGAGCAAACACAGTTCCCCTTCCTTCCAATGCTTGAGGGTTTTACATTTCCATCCCTGAGCTCAGTACCAGCCTCCTTGCCTTGCAAGAGAGATTACCACCTTCTTAGGAAAAAAAAAAAAAGTGAGGAAGAAAACCCTTTAAAATGCTTCTTTGTTGAAGTAATTTCTTTCTGTGGTGAATTAATGGGTAATAGAAGGTAGTCAGTCCTGTCTGGGGTCATTTGAGCAGGTGCTTTAATAATGACAAAGGAGAGATTAGCCCTCTGCACCAAACAGCACACACCCTTCCAAATCCCGGGGTCCCCCAAAGCAGGGGACCAAACAGGGAGGACGCTCTAACCCCTCATTCGCTCTTGCAGCCTTGCTCTCCACAGCTGGAAAGAGGGGGGCGGGCAGGGCTGCCTGTCTGCTCCAAGCCCTGAACAGCGTGGAGAGATGTCTCCTGTCAGGCGGCGCGCTCTTTAACGGTCCTTATAAGGCGAGTCACGGGGAGAGAGCGCCTCTTCTAAGTTTCAGCACCGAAGCCACCTACAGGGAGGCAGGAGAGCCCAGCGGTGGCCTCCCGCTGTTCGCAGCCAGCTCCGGGCTTCCCTGGGAGCCCGACTCCCTCGGAGAGCTTTATTACCCTGTCAGCCGCGGCTCCCTCCACTCTCATTAATGCGTGTCCTGGGGTCCTCTCTTCAGAAGCTGAGGCAGCGTTCTCCAAGACGGCTCTCCTAATTGATGGAGGGGCGCTGGGAGGCACACATTCAGGCAGAAGCAAATGTTTACACGGTCCTTTCCTCTCCTCCCCAGACCCCTGGGGCACAGTTTCCTGGAATGTGCGGGCGGCGGCTGCCTCCCCTTTTCCGACCCGTCCATCCGCACAGGCCCTGCATCACTGCAGACTAGGTTAAAAGCAGAGGCCCCCAAGGCACACTAACAGAAATTGAACCCTGGACTGCACAGATTGGGGTAGCTCACCTCACTTACGGCTGCCCAACCTGTGAAGCAGACAGTGGTTTCACAGAGGACTATTACACAGAATAAATGATACAAGTGTGTAAAGCGCTTTCAGGCACCGTTCCTGACACATCAGTGTCAATCACACGACCTGTCCTCGGTGACCTGAAATCTGGTTCCTGTTGGTGTCCACCCCACAAAGCCACCGTCTGTCACAGAGGGGCAGAAGCCTCCTCTCACCCTGGCCTAGCCACCAGAGCTCCGGTTACTGTTTCTTCTAACCAGGACACAGCGGTTTGGATGACATCAGAATGCTGAGGCTTTCACCCCGGGTCACAGCTGCTCCCAGAATTCCTCTGCAGAGCAGCTGGAGGAGGCACAATTACTTCCTATTGTATTCTAAGCCCGATACCATCGGAAGGCATGATTTTTTGTTGAGAGGAAAGGAAGAAATCCCCACTCTACCAACGAGAGAGGAAAAGAGCTGGAAGGCCACTTACTGCCAAAATCAATCACCCCCATTGTTCCCTCACTTCACCCACAAACTTGAGACAGGGTATGTCTTCACAAGAGCTGTGTGTCAGCTTTTAGTAGACAAGAAATGAGAGAGAGAGAGAGAGAGAGAGAGAGAGAGAGAGAGAGAGAGAGAGAGAGAGAGAGTGTGTCTTTCCACACAGCAACTTACTCAGTCATACCTGATAACACCCCGTTGTAATTAAAGTGAGGATTGCTGGACTGTCAGTTTCAAGACAGCAGATATCTGCAACCTCTCTCTTCTTGAAATAAAAACCTCTCTAGTACTAAGGGAGCCGAGGGCCAGCCTCGATAGATGGATGAAGAAATAGAGAAGGAGGAGACGGTGCCTCAGGGAGGAGGAGAGACACAGGAATGTCTGCAAGAGAAGATGCTGATAGAACGGAACTGGAGACGGCAGCAGACCCTGAGACCATCTCCACAGCTGGAGGGCAGCTGGATGTGGCAGTCTCTCCCTTCTCCCGGTAGGAAAGGGAGAAGGTACAGGTGCCCAGAAGGGAGCATGGAGGTGAGAAGTGCAAATGAAGACATGGAGATGGAGTGCAGGAAGAGATCCCGGAGCTTGAATGGGCCATCTCCAGGGTAACCACCTGATGATGAGAGGACCACAGGCTCTAGTATTTGAAGTCCCTGGTGAAGAGCATTACACTGTTGTCTTCCGGTGAAGCCCAACAGTGAAAAGTCCAAGGACTGGACACAGAACTCCCAATAGGCTTTGTAAAGATCTACCTTCAAATACGAGCAGACGGCCAAGGATGCCAGGTGTTTGATGAGAATATGCAAGACTAAAGATCAACAAATAATTGACAGAGGAATTCATGCCAAATAAACATGATGCTGCGAGGAAAAAAAAGAAAATTTCCAAGATATCACAACCAACCTCAGAAAGTCTAAAGTCCTTCTCGGTTAACACAGAGCCTCCTAACCGGACCAAGTGCTGCGCTTGGCCCTGTCTAGGACGTGGGGACCACTCCCTCTGAGACCCAGGAAACATCTCAGAGGAGCCGAGCAGCGAATGATAGGGAAGCCAGAGGATGGAAATGTGTAACGAAAAGACATTTTCTGGATACCACGTGGCTGTTCTGTTCACGAACCCGATGCAGCTATGGCGACCTGCACATGATCCACACCGGACTGGGCCCCGGCTTGTTTCTTCCCGAATTCTGTGTCAATTCTCTCTGCCGTCCTTCTGAAAGGCCGACTGGTTGGATCAAACCTCATTCCCTCGGGCTTGCTGTCCAGTTTCCACCTCCTTGTCATCTGCTCCGCTTCCTGGGTGACTTCCTCCCCTCTCTGCCCTTCCCTGTTTACTGAATTTCAGTTGTAGCACTAGCTAAATGAAATTATGAGTCCTTCCTCTGCATTTTTTGCAGAGATTTGATCATATCCACCCCCTCCCAACTCTTCCCAGATGACCTTCTCCCAACTTTTTTTTTCCAATCAAGACTAGTTTGTGTTGCCTGGGTTTTGCTGGAAGAAAATAAAAATAAAAAGTATTAAATGTTTGGGTTTTATTTATTTATGTTATAATAAAATAAAATATTAAATTTTATTAAAATAAAAATTAATGAAAAGTAACCCATGTTGAGATGACACTGTAAAAATACATGAATATTGGAGATACTAAGATCTTAAAGTTTGTGGCTTGGCAAATTAGGAGCCAGGAGTGTTCTTTCTCCTTCTGAAAAGCCACAATGCAAGACAGAAGTCAGTGGGAAGGCCTCCGAATCCAAGAGAAAAGCATTTACAACCAAAGATTCTGGATGTGGCCCAATTACTAACAAATATAGAAAGCCTCAGAAAACTGATTTCTCCTGCCCTTTCCTCAAGGAGAATAGGAAAAAAGGCAAAGTGGGATTCTGCACAGAGAAACTGAAGTGAACAGTCTGGCCTAGGCCAGTTCTCTGTTGGCCCAGAGTGAGCCAGATGAATCACGGCTACAGATGCCACCAAGGAAAACTGGACAGCACAGGACTCTATGGGCTGAACTTTCAGAACTATTGCAAGACATGTCTTCCCAATGACAGCTTTGGACAGGGCTGGGCTGGGGATGTGAAAGGAATAAAAGGAATCAAATCAATGAGTAAGGCAGTTGTTAATTCCAGGGGAAAAAATGGTCACTAAATAAAACTCAAGTCACTGCAGGTTGATCTTTGGCTCAGCAGTAAATAATACTTACCTGATTTAAAAAAAAAAAAATATGGATGCATCAAAAAAATGAAACAATATACTGAAAAAAAGATAAAAATTCTGACTTCAAAATATAGAAATATAGAAAGAAAATAAAATGCTAAGCTGTTCATTGTCCCTTCACAGTTGGTATACCTTGGCAGGGTGGCAGTTACTTCTAAAAATATCTGTCTTAGCACTTCAAATTCTTCTAGCTTTACTTGTTTACTTATTTAGTTAGTTGTTGGGTGTGGAGAGAAGGGGTACATGCATGCTACAGTGCACGTGTGGAGATCAAGGGACAGTTTGCTGGAGTCTGGTCTCTCCTTACATCATGTGGATCCCAGGAATCAAACTCAGGTCATCAGCCTTGGAGGCAAGTGTCTTTATCCACTGACCCCTCTTTTAGGACTTTGTGACTTTTAAACATTCAAGTAAAAAGTTGAATGAAAAAAAAAAAACATAAGAAAAAAGAATCAGATGAAATGGTAATACTTCCATGTCTGCCTTTTTCTGTTACTTAAATACTTCTAAACTGAACTGAGAAAATAAAAAAGATATCTCTTAATGACACTAAGCTATACATTTGTGCTGAACTATTTCATTTTAAAGACTCATTATACGACATCAATTCCTTCCTTTCATGCATCCTTCTGACCCACAAACTGTCAAAGTACAGAGCGCTCTATGGCCATTATTTTTCTTTCATATCATTATGATCCACTCATAACTGTGGGTGTTTCAAAGTGACTCCAAACACCAGGAATGTTATTATGACAGAGGCTGACAATAAACACAAAGAAATCCCCTCCTTTGGCTACATTTGTCACAGCAAAAGCCATTTCAACCCCAGAACGATCTACCACATAAGCCTACAACCTGATGCGGTGACATCTGTGTTAATCATGCTATCATTAATCAGGATTCATTATAAATCCTAAGTGAGTCAATAAATAAATAGTGAGACTTAGTTTGCAGGGTGTCATAACTAACCTGAAGTTAGAAAAGATTCATCACAGCATTCAAAATACAAGAAGAAGAAGCAGAGGCTAAAACGCTCTGGACCCTTTGCTCCCAGCATGCCTAAGAAGAAGGGGGTGCAGAAGCCCACAAGCCACCCCCTCCTAGCCCTAGGAGAGCATATTATTAGTATCCCCACTGGTACAGAGAGAGAGGGGAGTAGCTTGAAAAGAAACTTCACCCGGTAATCCTAGCAGATCCCCATGTGGCCTGCCTCTACCCAGTAATATTTCCCCTGCTACTCCACCTCCACCCCAACATTCTGCTGCTCTCAAATTACTGACCTTACTAGTTTGGGAACCAAATTAAGAGAGGAAGAGGTGGGGGATTGGAGGAGCAGGAAGAGGAGAGGAAGAGGCAGGAGGAAGGGCAAGAGGATGGGAGGAAGAGGAGGAGGAGAAGGTGGAGGAGGTGGAGGAGAAGGAGGAGGGGGGAGGAGGAGGGGGAAGAGGAGGGGGAGGAGGTGGAACAGGAGGAGGTGAAGGAGGAAGAGGTGAAGTAGGAGGAGGGGGAAGAGGAGGATGAGGGGGAGGAGGAGGAGGGCGAGGAGGAGGTTATCAGTGCAGGAGACAAGAGCCCCCTGCCTCTACCACTTCTGGTTCTGTGACTTATGTTGGAGTTCCACAGCTAATGTGCGACTGTGGGATGACTTCAGAGAGAGTGACGGTGTACAGAGGAGCCACCTTCTGTCAGATTTCCTGCTGTCATCATCCTGAACATGGGACTCTCATTTCCCTCATCAGCCCATCTAAGTAGGGACTCAATACATCCTCGCCCTGTACCTTCTCTGGTACCCTTCTCGCACCCACACTATACTGATTTCAGTGCCTCAATTAATGATGAGAACAGTGATAATAGCCCACATTAAACTGACTCATAGCAACCTACCATTTTATAAGATAAATTTCACAGATGACTCTGAAATGCTGCCCAAATCATTTATATGGCTGAAGAATACAACTATTTGGGAAAAGCATTTCATACTTTTGCATAGATCTGTGTCCTAGCCTAAGATGAGCTGTACACAATTTCATACAAGTTTTCATTTGGTGAACAAAGAGTGAGGCCCTCTTCACATGGCTCCCCACATTTACCTCATCGCAGTTCTTTTTATCCTCAACATTTCGGTTAGAGCCAACCTTACCTTATCAGAGCATATGGATAGTCTATGTTGAGTTCACCTTGAAAGTGGTGGGTAAGGTTCCTTCCAACTGAGTCTTCTGAACCAGAGGTGCGATGGCCCAGGTTCTGAGAGCTTCATTCCCACACAGCCTTGTCTTTTCTCTCCCACCCAGGCTATTTCCACTATGCTGACATGATCTGTGAGAGAAAGACCCACTGATCCAAACTGCTTAACCAACAACACAGGGCCCTTCTGGCTTGTGCTGTTTCTACTAGCATGTCTTCTATTGGTCAATCTGCATTTTGAAAACTCATTTATTTTTCAATTATTAAGCCAACTATTACCCCCTCATTTCTGAAGACTTTGAAGACTTCTTTAGGCAGTATTAAGCAATACCTTTCCATGCTCTCTTTATGAAAATCAGCCCCTTTAAAAAACATTTACTGCGCTAGGTGGTGAGTTTCCAGAGGACAGAAACATACTCATGTCTAAATCTCTCATGTGGAACTTGGCACATAACCACTACCACTGTGTGTCTTGACTATGTGAACAGAAAATCAAAGAGTGCACAGCCTATGCCCTTCCTTGGCACAGCACCCAGACCAGCATCACAGGCATTAGGATTAGAAAACTCTATGATGGCAGTTGTCAGGCATGCTTGGGTTCTAACCAACCTTCTCTTGGTCTTACATCTGATTTCAGGAGGGACAGGGTGGACATTGTATGAATTAGATGCACTTTGTGGTAACCGTCTCTTCATGAGAGAATCTTTAACAATGGATGAGCCTAGAGCCCACCGATCCTGTTGTGTGTCTTATCACTCACTCAAAGGTACCTAGTCACAGGATAAAAATATTGACCTTGGCTTAGAAATTTCATTGTCCCACAACATGTCTCCTTTATTAGGTCAACTTGTATTGTGATATCTCCATGTCTATAGATGTTGCTATTCAGAGCTTATAGCTGGACGCTTATCCAGAGAATTGTCTCTGGGGACAAAAATGTGCATGGGTTATTTACATGTCCCCAGGGATCGCCCACGGTGAATGACTGACATTCACAGCAGTACAAAACATTTACCTCCAGGCAGGGTTTCTCTGAGGTACCAAATCAACCTCCAGAGTCCTCCATGCTATCAGTGGGCTGCAGCATGTCGCTGTGTATCTTGGTTCCTGCTTTGTCCTGCTCCCTCACTTCCTTCCTGGTGTTTCCCTTAATAAATCTCTCACACATCTGCCTCTGGGGACTCCAACTTCAGGCAAGACCCATGTTTTATGATTCTGAGTCCAGTGGTCCCTTCACAACAAAATTCTGCCTGGACAAAGAAATGCAGACAACACTGGATTCTAGTCCCACCCCCTCCAGGACTCATGACTGAAATGTAATTGTCACTGTGATGGCATTAAGAGATAGGACCTCTAGGGGATGATTCCATCATGAAGACTCTGCCCACAGGATGGATTAATGCCGTTAGAGGGGAGTTATCACAAGAGTGGCCCCCGATGAGAGAATGAGTGTGGCCCAATGTCCTCTGCCTCAGTCATGCTCACTTGCCCTGTGGCGTGTGGTGGCAAGGTCCAAAGGTTCCCAAGATGCTAAAATCACAATCTGACTTCCCAGCCTCCAAAACCATTAGCCAAATTAGTGTTATAGTTTCCCTAAGCTGTGGTATTGTTAGAACAGCAGTGGATGGATGAACACAAGTTCCTTACCTGTCACAAGGCTGTGACCCATGGGAGATGATCTTCCTGACATGGAAAAATCCTGTGACCTTATTTGCTAGTCTATCTAAATATGTGTGCTTCAAATAAGGACAGAGATGTTATGCAATTATATGTAAATGTTTAAGTATTTCAATTATTTTTATTTATTTCAATATATTTTAGTGCCATGGCTTTATACCACATTAGATCCCTCCCTAATTACAAATGTTATAAATCCAAGGTAGACAATAGAGAGCATCATTGGTCCATGTAATTAACATGTCTTTTTTTATAGCAAGATATAAAATAGTTCATCAACTTATTGATATGCTGGTGATACCATTACAAAATGATAGCTACCATTTCCTCTTCCTTGAGATCTTAGATGTGGTAAATTTCCTAAACTTTGACCTTACAAACTTTAACTTTATAAAATTTTTCAAGAAGAGACCCATTCAGCCTGTCGGAAGGCATCCCAGGAAACATTATCTACACTGGTCCAGGTTTAATGGGTCACCAGGAACCACTTCCTACAGCTAAAACAGAGACTTTATAACATGGAACCGGTGGTAATGGAGGAGCTGCAGAGATGCCAATCAGAGAGCAAGGCTGGCCACAGAACAGCACAGTTGAAAGCCACTGCTGTTACAGCTAACGCACACATTAGGATTCAAACAGCCAGGCCAGAACACAACAAAAGTACATTAGCGAGCTGGAAGCTGGCTATGAGACAGCCACGCTGACCAGGTAATAGAAAGGAAGGATAGAACTATGCAAAAAATCAACAAAAGCAGTCTTAGCAGGCGCCAACCCATTCAGCATCCCCCTGTGAATGTACATGAGGCTCTGTCGCCCTTACACGCTCTTCTGACACATCAAATTACAGCAGATTTAATTGTGAATAATGATGATGTCTATAAAAGCTTCCGCGTATCCAGTAGCAGACCCACCCCAGACACCCTGTAAACAAGGAGCTAGATGAGGGGGCGCAGTGACGAAGAAAAACTTCAGCGACATCTTGAAAGCTGCGTCTGCTGACCTCAGAATGCCCCTTCATGCTTAAAGATCTTTGAAACTGCAGTTATGGTATAGTTCCCACTACGCCATAAATGGAGTGGCCAGGGCTTCCCACACATGTGCATGAACTCAGGGTCAGCATCCTCACAAGACCTGGTGTCACCATTCTACCACCCACACAGTGGCTCTGGCGTCCCTCCCTTTTATGGGAATCTTGACAGGATATGCCCTAAAAGAAGATCCAGTCAATCTTGTCCCCAAAAGGATGAGGAAGGAGACACCTGGGCCTTCCCCATCCTCCATCCTTGCTGTACTTCAGGTATCTACTAGTAACTACTGCTCAAAACCAACCTGGCAAGGAGGAGCCTGGGAGTCAACCCACCCGCAAGGTTCGACCTCCCGCTGCCACAGGGAGCAGAACAGAGCGGGTGAGCAGGGGGTGCCTACAGGCAGACGGCACCAGCAGGGTGGCACGGCACAGCTGCTGTGAAGATCCTCAGAAACAATCAAAGCCCCACCCGAGGAGCATCCTGCAGAGATCATTGCCCGGGATCTTAACACCAACGAACAAAACAAAGGGGAAACCAACCGGCCTTTGATTCCGCAGCTAATGAAATTATAAATCAAAACCACGGGGAAAGCCTCTGCACCCCGGCTTGCCACTGTGCTCACACAATCACAGAACCTCTGCCGCATACGGTTGGCTTTTGGAACAGTGTGAGTGGCTTTGCCTAAAGGAATACAGACGGTTCCCAACAAGGAGCGAAAACTGCACCCTGCTTCGCTTGCTGCTGCTTGTGGTAGTCTCCCAACCCCCAAGCTTTTCTATAAAAATGTCAGTTCTGCTGTCCAACTTCTGGGGTAGGCTGAATTATAGATTAGTTGAGTTAAAAAAAAAAAAAGTTTTTCCATTCTTGGCATAAGAACTACAATGGGAAGAGTAGGTACTATAATTAATGCTTGCAATGATACTCCTCATTAAAACAAGTTAGATTCAAACATAAATCTTTGAAGTGAAAAATTAAGCCTAGTTGAGAAGTCTGTTGTGCAAACTAAACACACACTCAGCGTAGTAAGTCCAATAATTTCTGCAAGTTATTCATTTTTAATGTTTCATTTCATAGATGACATAATCAGAAACTGAAGTGCAATGAAAAATTGTAAATGAATTGTCAAGATTTTCAAAGAACAGAAAAGTTGGGAAATATTTTTTTTTAACTCAGGGTGCTGCTAGCCTATTTCTATTCTTGTCGTAAATTATTTATTTTGAGGCACACATGGGCTAAGTCCTGTGCTGGAAAATGGCCTATCTCAAGCTGATATTCACCCTCCATCACCATCACAGATCTTAGCCTGGGAGCCTAGGGAAAGATAAAGAGAAATGGTGCATTTGTTACCCTCGCCCTGCAGCGACATGGGAATCCGGATCCAAAGAAAGCCACCACATCCTAGGATACCACACGCTAACCCACTGTCTGGGCTCCCAGTAGGGCTCCCTGGCCCCAGTTAGAACCATATTTCACACGTTCCATAAACGGCCTCAGAGAAGGTCCCTACAGAGTAAGAACTAAAGATCTCTAAGAACATTTCCTCATCTCCTTTCTTCAGGTCTCCAGCGTAATCTTTCAGAAGGTTTCAGTCAAGTAAAATGAGCCTTCTGGTTGGAGACGATGCAATCCCCAAGTGGTTTCCGGAGACCAGGAACTTATGTCACATAATTTAGAACCCATAATTCTATATTGTTCTGCTATCTGATATCCGTACCTGCATAGTTTTCGGTATACAGGGGGACTATAATTAGATGAACACCATCTTCTATCCCCCCATTATCTAGCACCCCACCTCCACCAAGCTCCTCATCCATGTTCAGTGAGTTATCTTCACATGATCAGCTTTGATTTAAAGTAAAACTCAAGTTATAATGAAAATCACACAATACATTCTGGAACATCCTTTGCCTTCTATTCATCCAGCTCTCTCCCTTTCTGTAGAGGTCTATGCTTTTTAAGAAGTCCTTCGCCTACCCTGTGAGCTCTCTCCTTCTCCCTCTTCCCCTCATATTCCCCCCACATGTGCATGTATTTGCACATGTGTGGGTTCCTAGCCCAGACCCTTGCTCCTCATGACGCATATAAAATGAGAATAAGGCCAAGTCAACGTGTGAATAAATGAAAACACACAGACAAAAAAACAGAAAAGCAAGGAATTGGGGTCTAAAATACTACTAAAATATCCAGCAACTAGAGGCTGGAGGTCACTTTAGGCTGAAGGAAAAACCATTCCCACTGCCAGAATTTGAAAGATGGCATCTTAGGGTAGGGAGCCACACTTGTATAAGGACATGGCAAACAGCAGGAGAGCCGTACCCCAGGCTGCCATCTGCAAGGAGAATCCCACAAGAGAGGTGCTCACTGCTCAGCATGAAAGACGAGCCAAGCGGCAAGCAGGTGAGAGCAGAGGACAGAGCACAAGGAGACATCTGGTCACTGAGTCTCGGCCCACGCTCTGCTTTATTTATGATCACAAGGTCTATCTGCACACTTTCACTGTGGCGCAGTGTCCAGAAAGGGCAGATCACAGTGACAGAGGTTGGACTTGGAGAGTGTGGAACCTTCCAGGTGCTCCTCACTGTAGCCATCCCATTTTACTACTGTGAACAGTAACCCTAACACTGTAGTTTAAAACACAGCTTTATCATTTTATAACCCTACAAGTCAGGGTCTTTAACCGAGGCTGTTTTTCCAGAGTTGGGGGGGGGGCAAACCCCCTTCACTTGTCCTTTCCAGCTCCCAGAGGCTGATGGGTATTCACTGACTCAACTCATGACCCATGCCACTCCAACCTCCGTCGCTGCGGTCACAGCTCCTTCCCTGACTCTGACACTCAACCCCATCTTATGGGGACCATTTGCACGTGGTCACGTGAATAATCCTGTACCTTCTCTTCACCTCAAGATCCTCAACAGAGTCATGTGTAAAGAAAAAACCATTTGCTCTCTCAGGGTCTAAGGGTTGGGATTTGGGCATTTTTGGACAAACCATTATTCTGTTTACCACAGTCACCATTTGGGGAAATCACATCACTCACTTTAATACTCTTCTCCGCCTGTGACTGATATAAAACACTGGCATCAGACTGCATCCTCCACAGTCCCAATTCCCTAACATTCTATTTTTAAAAGATACAAATAAATGATAACTTTGTATGTCTGTAGCACAGTTTTGCCCATTCCTTTGATTTCCTTTTTTATTTTTATTTTATTTCTTCTTTGACACTTGGAGAATTTTTGCATTACACATAAACAGGTGAAATTCATGCAAGTGGTAAAAGGTTCATCACTCCAAAATGTTTTGTCAGAGCAGGATGGGATGGCTCATGCAGGTACAGCACTCGGGACCTAAAAGTTAGCCTCAGGTGCACAGGGACCTCAAAGGCTAGCCTGAACTATTTTCAAAGTATAAGAATTATTTCCAGTGAGTTGACCGTGCTGGAAAACCTACCACACCAGTTAAATCCGGTTCTAGAAACTGTAGCAAGTTGGCAGTCTATAAAATCCCCCAATAAAGTAGGCAGATGTACTTGCAGCACACGGCTAACATATGTGAACCCCCTCTTTCCCCTCTGTCCTTGCTCCCTCTCAGCTCCTTATCCTCTGATTCCCACCCCGCAGGCATGGAGGGACTGACAGGTAATGAAGCCCTTGGACAGCAGGCTGAGGAAGCCCAGACAACAGGGCTCTTTACAGTTTCATGAAGCACTCACTGCTCAGGGGAAGATGTGCTCGCCGCCGCTGATGAAAGCTGGACATTAAAGTGTAATGATGGCTGCAGAGGTGGAGCGGCCAGGAAGAGGGGGAAGGCAGAGACTGAAAGGAAAACACATCAACTCAGATTGCAGAGAGGGAATCCGGGAACGAGGCCCCACCGGGCTTGCTGGAGCTGCAATGAACACCTCGGGCTGTCTCTATGAAGATAAAGCTGTCTATTAAAACTAACTGTAAATTCTGTTAAAAGATATGGGCGTTGAGGTAAGAGCAGGGGTGCACACTGAGCCAGGAAGCGAGAACACCAGGCTGGAGCTACCTCCGACACACTTGTTTCAATTCCTCGCCTGTGCCCGCGGGTGCAAGCTTGCTCTTGCTCCCATTCGGGGCTCGAGTTTCTGCTGAAGCAAGCTCTCTCTCTCATTGATCTTACCTCATTTGTCCAGAATCTTCAGGACTCTGTCTGTGGGTATCTAGGAACTCTGGTTGTTGGCAGCAGTAAGTTTGCTGCCTTAATTTTAAATGCCCTTTTTTGTCCTGTCCCAGTTAAGTTGTTTGTGTGAAAAATGTGCAGTTGGGTTCCGGAGGGTGCTGGGGAATCAGTTCCCCTGTGGTTTTTCCTGTTTGGAAAACAATGTCTGGCTTGCCTACAGATACAGAGTAACCATTCCTTGACTCCTGCTGTTAGAAGGGTATATAAACCCATGGTGGTACGACTAAAGAGAGCTGCTTCCCTGACGAACTGAAACTGGGTGTCTAGAGTGCTGTTTAACCTCGGCGTCCCTCGCCAGATTTCGTGTTCCAGCTGTGAGGGCCGCAGCATCTGGTTCTCGCCCCCTGCTTCTCCTTCTATGCTTCATCCCTCTCTGTGACATTGGATTGAACAAAAGCATCTGATATAAGAAAACCAACAGGCAACACTTCCCACTAAAGACTCAATACCCTCAAGTCACTCTATGCATATGGCTGTTCTAAGGTCCCCAACCTCCTAACCCAGCATGCACCACCAGGACAGAGGCTACAGAGCCCATCTGGACTCAAGCTGCCTGGACCCTGGCTCTGTCCATCATTGGCTGTATCCTTAGTCTAGTTATTTATTGACTATCTTCACACCTCAGTTTTCTTTGCCATGAAATGGGAAGGATGGGGAAAGTAATTACCACTAAAGATTACTTCCAATAACAGCTTTAGAGATAACTATACATTCTGTGCCTTCCTTACTCACAGTTCTTGCATACACCCCATCATCATGAAGATGCTGTGGTTCCAGACCCACAGGCTCAGGCCTCATAGAATCCTAGCATTTTCACCTTAAGGTGTTCAGATCCTCCTGCCCCCCACCTTGCTTCCTTTGTGAACTTACTTCTCCCCTTTATTTTCTATCTTCAGTTTGTCTTGTGACTGGCCTATGGGTGTTTGAAAACACATTTCAGCTTGAAAGACAGGTGACTAGAACATCTGAACTTGGACTAATGTTGCCATACTAGGAAGCCAGGATATCCATGTATATATAGACTCCAGCCTTGAATTTCATTTTAAAAGAAAATGATTATTAGCTTAAAAACAAATGCAGAACTGCCGTTTGGTAAACTTGGGGTCTATGATGACTAATACTCATTGCTAACTTGACAGGCTCACCTAGGGGACAAACCTCTGTGTATCTCTGTGAGTGAGTTCCTACACTGGGTCACACCTGAGATGAGACGACCCACGCTACGTGCAAGTGGTACCATTCGATGGGCTGGGGTACAGGACTGTAGTGAGCTGAGTGCCAGCATCAGTCTCTGCATCCTGACTGTGGATGCAGTGAGACCAGCCACCTCCTGGGTTAGCTGCCATGCTCCTCCCACAAAGATGGAGCCACTGTGAGTTAAAAGAAACCCTTCCTGCCTTAAGTTGCTTTACAAGTATTTTGTTGCAGCAATTAAAAAAAAAAAAAGCAACTAACACGTGGTCTCACAGGAATTGTAATGCTGTGTGAAGCTGATTACCATTTACAGAAAGGCTTAAGTATCATAAGATATTAGAAGAAAGTAAGTTTAACCCCCAAATTATTCACGTACATTCATATATTCATAAGTAAGTTATGGGTCGAAGCCAAACATGTTTCAGACTAAATATTAACCCCAGTTAATGAATTTGCTAAGAACATGTATGCAAGACATCCTGGGTTTGATATCAGCTAAAACATCTATATAAGGACTTACAACTCAAGGAGAAAAGTAGTATACTATCTAAGAGAACAAGAATCAAAAACTCGGGTGTTCAAGAAGCCAGGAAGCAGGGCAATGACACCCTGGAGGCTGTCCTTAAGACAGCCAGGAAGGTGAGCCACAGTGAGCTGGAGACAGCTGCCCTGTGGAACAAAGCCCCTCAGTCAGTCCAGTACTGACATTCTAAATCAGCACTAACTTTCTTTATATCAATTTTTTTCAGACAAGCTAGAAATGCAGCTGTTTATTTGGAAACACATTTCAAAATACTAGCTCAATATTTTTTCAGAACCACTCTACTGGCAAAATAAAACTAACTTGTGAATTTTCTGTTACTATCATTTTAAATTTGTACATATACAGTGTGTATACCCACTGTCTATATAACTGTATGACATAAGGATATTTTCATGCAAGTATGAAGTTTACATTATCATATCACCCCATACTCCCTCCACTGCCCTTCCTTATCCTCACCCTCAATAAATCTTCTTGTGACCTTTAAACCTCTATAGTTCTTTGTTACAAGAAGTCCAAAGGGGGCTAAGAATATAGTTCAGTGGCAGAGTGCTTGCTTAGCATGTGAAGAGTCCTAGGTTCAATTGCCTGCAACACACACACACCACATCATCCACACATACCCACACACACCACAACACACACACACACACACACACACACACACACACACACACACAATTAAAAATAGATATGTTTTCATTATTTCTGAAACCCTATGTAGCATTTTTAAAGTATAACTGTTGTTGGTTATTTTTTATCTTTTGTGGGGCCCACCACCCAGCTCCAAAATAAATCACACATGGAGGCTTATTCTTAATTATAAATCCTCAGCCTCAGCTTGGCTTGTTTCTAGCCAGCTTCTCTTAAATTATCCCATCTACCTTTTGCCTCTGGGCTTTTCCCATTCTCTAACTTCTGTAAATCTTACTCTTACTCCATGGCTTGCTGTGTAGTTGTGGGCTGGCACATGGAGTCCTCTTCCTCCTCTGGCTACTTCTTCTCAACCTTCTGCCCAGATTTTTCCTTCTATTTATTCTCTCTGCCTGTCAGCCCCACCCATCCTTTCTCCTGCCTTGCTACTGGCCATTCAGCCCTTTATTAGACCATCAGGTGTTTTAGACAGGCACAGTAACACAGCTTCACAGAGTTAAACAAATGCAATGTAAACAAAAGTAACACACCTTAAAATGACATTCTACAACATATAATAGATATTAACTTATGTGAATTAAACCACCTTCTCTTAGTTAACCTGATTAAAAAGCCACTTAGAGAAAATTATGGTCATACATCAAAGCTTGGACTTGAGAAGAGTCTGACTCAATGCCAGGGCTTTCTGAGCTGAAACTTTCAGTTAGCGCTCTCTTCAGTTAACAGGGGAGACTGCAGGCAATGTGGCCAGCTCTGTGGATCCTCTGCGGCATTTCCCAACAAAGCTTCACCTAGTTACCCTCTACCTAATAGATTTCTACTCATAGCTTCTCTCATAGAGTGTTGACATTCCAAAATACTACTAGCTTAAAGCTTAGTAGCTGAAAAAGCATATCGGAGAACCAGCTGGGAGAATCCTGCCAAATGCAGCGAATCTCGGAGGACTTGGCAGTGACCAGGCTTGATGTTTAACAGGGAGAGATGCACGTGGAGGCATCAACTTTCCTCTTCCCAGAAATGCAAGGTGAATGCTTTCAGCAATATGGCTTGTACCTCCTTCCCCTGAGACTCGGGAGAATACATCTGCTCATTAATGAGAAATGTTCCTGAGACCTTCATCCCACAGCAGCCTTGAAAATGATTCTTCCAGGCCTGATATGCAAGGCTGGGACCTGAGTGCCTCTGAGCATGTGTCCTGTTTTGGGGGATGCTATCAGGGTCTTTAAATATTAAGAGATAATAGAGATGGAGGAGACCCTTGATTAGAATCACCAGGGACTGAGGGAAAAGAAGATATTTACTCACAACCAAGACAAAAATAGAAGGTCAAATGACTCTAAACAATTAACAAATGTCAACACATTTTAAACCCCATAAATACATATAATTATTTCTTCTTTTAAACTGAAAAATATTCATTCATTTATTTGTATGAGTGTTTTGCCTTCATATATGTCTGTGTACCACAAGCATGCTTGGTACCTTAGAGGTCAGAAGAGGGCTTTGGATTTCTGGGAACTGGAGTTACAAGATGGTTATGAGCCCCATGTAGATGCTGGGAATAAATACATAAAAATCATTTTCCTTTCTAGAAATATAATAGTGGAAATAGCAACCTCATCTAGGATCCACTGTTGTGAGCCCATAGAGATGGCCTCCTGCTATCTGATTTTATTTCACTGTTTTTGTCTTTGTTAATTCCAGCTACATCTTCCAGAACGCCACTGGGCATCTCTCACAGGCTGTGGGAAAATAACACAGACTAAAGATAACACCACAAACTCCACGCCAGGGAGTCTGATTCCCTTCCCATCTCCTGTCAAAACCTTCAGAAGCAGCCACTTTTAATTTCCCTTAAGCTGGAATCTGTCCTCAAGCCTTTGCAATGACACAGAACTACTCCTTCTGAAGTCTGCAACCCTGGATGACAGGGTGGGAATGAACTCTTCCAGCTAAAAGCTCCTCCTTCCCTTTCCACTTCTTGATTGTCTAAATTATCAAACTCAGAAATATTAAACATCCAAGATACAATATACACTGTGAGTATAGTTAATTATTGTCAGTTAACAAGTGTCGTGTGGTGTTTTGTTCATCTCTTAGATGCTTCCAAGCAGAACATAAACCATTCTTGAGGCTTAATTTGGGAACTAGATGGCCGAGACCAAGAAAGCAATGTGTGAAAAGCATTATATTTGAAGAAAACAGAACCATCAGAAATGGAGAGTAGGCTCTGAATCATTTGTGGAAAATAATAAAGTTTGAAAAAGGAAAAAAAAGTTGAGATAGTAACTGTGCTCAAATGAGTTGAAACCATAGGTCTACCCAAAAATCTGTACATGGGTGTTTCTAGAAACTTTATTCACAACTGCCAAAACCTTTAGACAATCAAAATATTCTTCCAGACCAATAAATAGTGATACTCCAGAAAATGAAATAAGATTTTTACGATTAAAAAAAAAAAAAGAGGCAGGAGAGATATCAGCAAAACTAGAGGTGATGATCCTACTTGCTACCACACACACGAAGAAGGTTCAGAACAGAGAGGGACTGCAAGAATGTCAGTGCAGTGTGTGGGCAGACACTGGGGCCAGTAGAGACATGACAAGTGGCAGTGATGTCACAGAGCGTGGGGATTAAGGATGGCCCTTTATAAAGCCATCGGAGCACACTGCCCCATCTCCTGTGATCAACTGTCAACTAAGGTGGGCGTGGCTGAGCAAGGGAAGGTAACAGAGGGCCCACCGCAGTTCCTTCCAGTGCCCTACAACGGAGACACTGACTGCTGGAAAAGCCGATAGCCCATCAAGGCCTGAGCCCCTGTCAGGGAGTCGCCACATTACCACAACACTGCATTTCTCTGGAGACAGTGTCTAGTCCGCACTGCAGCCTCCTCCACCCATACTCCTGCTGCACAGGATGCACAGGGCCATCTTCAGAACCTACTCGTCTGGAGTCCTGTGCAGCAGATTAATAAACAGGGCTATCGAGCCATGAAATGACATAGAGGAGATTCAATGCATGTCAGTAAAGGAAAGAAGCCCGCTGAATGCCCTAGGATTTCAACTACATGGCATGATACTGACCGGCATGTAGAGAGCAAAGGTCAATCAATACCCAGTGCGGTGGTTTACATGAGAATAGACCCTCCCCAGGCTCACATGCTTGAATGTTTGGTTCCCAGTTAGTGGAACTGTTTGAGAAGGATTAGGAGGTGTGGCCTTCTTGAAGTAGTTGTGGCCATGTTGGAGGAGGTGTATCACTGTGGGTGGGCTTTGAGACTTCAAAAGCCCACACTAGGCCCAGTATCCCTCTGCCTGCCGCCTATGGATCACATGTAGAGCTTTCAGCCATGCTCCAGTGTGTAAGAAAAGCCCCCAATTAAATGCCTCTTTTTTATTATTGTTTTTTCAAGACAGGGTTTCTCCGTGTAGCCCTGGCTGTCCTAGAACTCACTCTGTAGACCAGGCTGGCCTCGAACTCAAAGATCTGCCTGCCTCTGCCTTGAGTGTTGTGATTAAAGGCAGGCGTGCACCACCACACTCAGCTGAAAATTTTCTAAGAGCTGCCTTGGTCATGGCGGTCTCTTCACAGCAACAGAAGGGGAGGGAAGAGTAATGAGCAGAGCATAAGAGGCATCAGTCTGCTCTATGAGATACACGTGACATATGGTCTGTGAATAGACATACAATGCATGTATCAAACACGTGCCCATTTATCTACATTTACCAGAACCCAGAATGCCCAACACCAAGAATAAACCTGGACACTGTGCACTGTGTTTGAAAATGAGTCCTTAACATAGGTTCAGCAGGTAAAATGAATGTGTTCCTCTGGTGCAGGATGGTGAGAGTCGGACTGTGCGGGCTACAGCAGGGACAAACTGAACGGAGTGATCAGAAAGGCAAGTGAACGGCGATGGGGCTGGAGAGGTGGCCGGGCAGTGTAAGAACCCATTTCGCTGACCTTTCGAAGGCCTCCAGTACCCACATGGGGCAGCTCAAAATCCCCTGTGACTGTCGGCCCAGAGGACGTAATGCCTCTGGTTTCTGTGGGCATCTGTACTCATGTGCACAACCCACATGTGCGTGCGCATGCACACACACACACACACACACACACACACACACATACACACACACACACACACACACACACACACACACACACACACACTTAAAAACAATACAAATAAATCTATTTAAAAGGAAAATCCTTCTGTTACCAACAACCAGAAAAAAAATGTGCCCTGTTTGCTAATGCCAGATTCTACCTCTGCAATTCAATCTTATTGGCTTCTTCTACTTGTTAAAATGCAAATACCCCTGGGAGAGATTAGTGCTGAAGCCACATAATTCAAGTGTTGCTGGAATTTACTTGATTTGGAAAGATGATTCTGGTAGAATAAAAGTATATAGTAAACTCAAGATCATTGAAAAACAAATGATTTGGGAATGGAAAACTGGGGATATTTAAACATTCTATTAACTTTAGCCAAGTAATTTCTCTTTCTAATAAAGAGAATGAAAGTACCAAAGGCTTTAATCCGTGAAAGAAAGAACTGATGTAAGACGAACTGCTACACGGTCTTATTAATAAAAGCAGCTGGAGACAGATACTGAGGTGAAAACTGAGAGATCAGAGGCACAGGACAAGCCACAGCCAACCTCACCTCACCAACTCCTCAACCTCCAGAGAGAGCTACTTCCTGTATACCCATGCCTATAGCCTTTCTGTGCCCTGCCATCTCATTTCCTCTCTCTGCCCAGCTACATCACTTCCTCTTTCTGACCAGCTCTATTTCTTCCTGTCAGTCTGTACAGACCTCCAGACCTCTATGATTAACTAGTGCTGGGATTAAAGGCATGTGTCACCATGCCTGGCTCTGTTCCCAGTGTGGCCTTGAACTCACAGAGATCCTGATGAATCTCTGCCTCCAGAATGCTAGGATTAAAGGCGGCATGTGCTACCACTGCCTGACCTCTATATTTAATATAGTGGCTGGCCTTTTCCTCTGGTCCCCAGATCAGCTTTATTGTGGTGCACAAATAAAATATCACCACAAATTGATACAATGGACTTTGTTAATTTTTTTCTGCTCTGCAAAGACACTATCAAGAGAATATAAAAAGACAGACGGGTGGGGGGGGGGTGGCATTTACAAACGTGTGTATTTGATCAAAGACTGAATAAATCAAACAAGATACCCAACAACCAAACTAAAAACTTGACCAAAGACTTTAACAGACACATCACAAAAAGGATTCATAGACAACAAATAAAGCATGTGAGAAATGTTCCACATCATACATCATCAAGGAAATTAAACCAATGAGATGCCACACCCATTAAAATGATCAAAATCCAGCAGCAACAATGGGGAGGAAGGGGTGCGCCCCCTGCTGTCAGGAATGCAGAATGTGCAACCACTGTGGAAGAGCATGCCCAGTTTGACCACAAAAGTACAGCTGGGAAAGTGCCTGCTGCACAAGCATCCTGGGTGAGTTTGGATCCCTAGCACCCACATTAATGCTGGGCATGGCAGCGCGCCTGTCTGGAACCCTGATCTTGGTGGTGGAGGGCATAGGCAGATTCCCCAGAGCTCACAAGCCATCAACTTCAGCTCATCAATGAGATCCATGCTCTGGGGGAGGGCACTGGCCCCCCCAAAAGTAGAAAAAGTAGAAAGCACAAGACATCCCATCCAGTGTTGACCTGAGACCTATGTGCACACACACACACACACACAGGACATGTACACACACATTCACTTGCACACATACATACACACAGGACATGTACACATACATTCACTTGCACACACATAGAGGACACGTACACACATTCACTTGCACACACACACATACACATAAATACACAAATACTACACACACAAAACCTACTAAATTTATTTTAACTATAAGACCTAGGAATCATATTCCTTGGCAATTTACCAAAAGAAGTTGAAATTTTCTGTAATATGTATATATACATATATATATTCTGTAATATATATATATTGAAATTTATAGCAGTTTTCTTCCTAATTGCCAAAATTTAGATGTAATCAGATGTTATCCCATATATGCATCTAAACAGTGGAATATTACTTAGTACTAAAAAGAAATGAACTATTAAGTCATAAAGGACACATGAAGAAAACTTAAATACATATTTTCAAGTGAAAGAGGTCAATATGGAAATATCACACACTGTATGATTTCAACTATGTGACATCATGTAAAAGAGAACGCAGTGAAGGTAGGTAAGGGTCAGTGACTGCCAGGGGCAGAGAGGAGAATCAAAGGCAAATCACCTGGGATTTTAAGACAGTGAAAGCCATGGGTTTGATTGTATAATGATAGACACACCTCACCACACATTTATCTAAACCTTTGGGATCTCCAACATCCAGGGGGAGCCCTGACAAAAGGTCTAGACTTTCAGGTGGTTGTGATAATAGCAGATGGACAATCAGTGAGATGTTGACAGTGGAGAAGGCTATGACTTGTGGGGACAGACGGTATTATGGGAAATCTCAATGTGCAGTTAATGTGAGCTTAAAATTGCTATAAAAAGTGAAGTCTGATCTTTAAAAAACATTAAACAGAGTGAAAACAGTGTAACTACTTCATGTTTACAAAGCAAAAAGAATACATACTGATTACATGCCAATTTGTCTTGTTTTTCCTTCGGGTTTTGGTTTCCCAAGACAGGGTCTAACATAATCCTGGCTGACCTTGAACTTGCAAGAATTTCATAGTAGAAGACAACTGGAATATTAAAGGCTGGATAACACCAAATATTCATAATAAATGGCTTGCCTTTTGACAGACCCTTGGCCAGCCAAAGTATAGCTTTAGTGCACAGCTGAATCTCTGTGATGTATTCTTGCGGCCTGCAAGAGAACCTACTATGTAAGCCAAAAATGCAGGAGACTCTTGACTCACCTGCCTCCACTCTGCAAGTGCTGCCATTCCAGACCTCTCACTATACCTGGCTCTGCATGTTTACTATATTTTTATTATTATTATTATTATTATTATTATTATTATTGTTATTATTATTATTAAATGTTAGGTACTTAGGGAATAGCAAGTGTGCTTTATAGGGAGACCAAAGATTCTTTATCTCAGCCTCTCCCACTGACATTCTACCCTGAACTTCCCAATATCTATCTATGCATTTCTTTTCAGATTCCTGGTGTCAATGGGATCAGGGACATGTGTCTGATGTTCATACATTCTAGAGACTATATCTCAATCTATTCTAGTCTCTAACATTCACCAAAATTACCAGCAAAATCAGGAAGCTCTAGAATGACCTGGACAATGTAACCATAGGCTCTACAACAATCTTAGGAGCATCAAACACTACCTCTGTGACCTTGTGATTAAACGCTTATGGCCACTGAGTATCATCAGTTTATACCGGCTTCCAAGACAGCCTCTGATTAAAGCTCCAGCCAAGATAAAGAAAGCTCTTCTGTAGTTGATATATTGTTCACCCCAATAAACTTATCTGGGGTCAGAGAACAGAACAGCCACTAGATTAAACATAGAGGTTAGGCAGTGGTAGCACATGCCTTTAATCCTGGCATTCTGGATCTCTGTGAGTTCAAAGTCACACTGGAAACAGCCAGGCATGGTGACACACACTTTTAATCCCAGGAAGTGATGGCAGGAAGCAGAAAGGTATATAAGGCATGAGGACCAGGAACTAAAGCCTTTTGTTAAGCTTTTAGCAGCAGTTCAGCTGAGATCCATTGGGATAAGGACACAGAGGCTTCCAGTCTGAGGAAACAGGATCAGTTGAGGAATTGGCAAGATGAGGTTAGCTGTGACTTGTTCTGTTTCTCTGATCTTTCAGCGTTCACTCCAATACCTGGCTCCAGGGGTTTGTTCTTATTAATAGGACCTTCTAACAATTCGTGATACACCCTTCCCTTAATTCCTTTAGGATTACTGGGGCTGTTGGCACTTTCAGACAAAAGGAAAGACGAGGAGAAGACATCGAAACTGCCCCAGTTTGCACACCCTGCTTCTGCCTTGGAGAGCGACTATGGGCCTGGAAGGCTCTGACTAGATTGTTCTTCAGGCATTTGTATTGGATTCTCTTCTTCCTATGGACATAGGTGAATTCTATAGTAGGTTCAATTTATATTTTACTTACATAGTAGTCCTGGACTTAAAAAGAAAAAAAAAAAAACACATGCACACCCTCACACGCATGCGCACACACCATACCTGTCAAAAACAAGAGCGTATGGGAAAACGGTCCACGAACGGATTCATTTGAGGAGAATTTTGAGTGCTTGTAGGAAAACAAGATAAGAGTCTTGTGACCTCAGTTTCTTCAAAAACACAGAATTGTTCTTGGAATGTGTTTGCATACTCCTCCCAGGGGTAGCGGATAGGGGTGAGCTAACTTCAGATGACTCATTACAGCTGGCTATTGTTATTTGTTTATGTGCCTCATAGAGGAAAACATGTTCTTACCATGTACAGCTTGTCCTTGTGACTGTATACTTTACTCAGGTGACTCCTCTTAACCCTCAGAATATAACTTGATGCTCTGAATAAAGTCGGCAATTACACGAAACTTTAGTCCGCCTCACTTATCGGCTCCATTCTCCCAGGTCCTACCGCTCGAGGGGTAGACAGAAGGCGAAGCGCCCAGTTACACCATGTTACTACACCAAGTTACGATGACCAGCCAGGAGGGTAGGGGCCACATGCCAATGTTGACGTCACCTCTGACAACCACCACACCATCTAATAGAATTAGGTGCCCTATAAATAATGAATAAAAGGGTAAACTCACTGATTTTCCCTGCTGCAGGAGAGCTGAGGGAAAAGGGATAACTCCGTGGGTGCTCAGACAGGGCCCCTGATAAATCCGTTTTCAGGACACCATTCATCAAACCTCGGCTTTAACTTCTCCATCCACATTCCAACACAGAAAACTTTAAAATATGCTAAGTGAGGGAGATAATGAGCACCCACACCAACAGCCCAGTGCAGAGGACATTGTTCCAAGGCAAACACAAAGCTGCACGCGTGGTCATGGAGGCACAAGGGGGCTTCCAGATAAGAAAAATGCCATTATCCAGCATGAGCTAGTGTTTACTAAACACCAACGGTGTGCCAGGAAGTATGACAGACACCTCCTGTATACGCTTCAGCCAGTCCTTATGTCTTAATGAGGGTTACTATCACTGTGATGAGAAACCATGACCAAAGCATCATCTACCTCAGAAGGTGGAGAGTATTAGACATGTCAACCATTGCAAAGTGCTCTACTGTACCTAGACCACAAGGCTAGCTCTGTTGGTATTAGCTGTTACAATTCTCCATTAAAAACAGCAACTTCTGCAGCCGCTGGGCTCAGAGCTTCCACTATCATCCCCTCTAGTCCTCCCAAGCGCCTCTGGACCCCTGAAGTCAAGTGCTTCTCTCTGACAGTGACATCAGGAAATGTATGCTATTGTTTTCCTGAAAGGTATGGCAGGACTCCAGCCAGTGGCAATGTCTACCCTGGAAGAAGAACATTTAAATTGTCCCCTCCAAAATTAAACATAAACATCTCTAAACTTTAAGGGACCTGCATATACCAATCCCTCAAGTATCCACAAGGGATTAACATACTGTGTGTATGTATGCATGTCTGAAGATTGAATTATAGAAATTCAAGCTCCTGTTCTTTATTTTGGACGTCTATGTGAGTTTGTGGATCCCATCAGAAACCAGAAAAGGGATCAGATCCCTTGGGGCTGGAGTTACAGATACTTGTAAGCTGCCCATTGTGGATGCCTGGGTCAGAAATGTGGTCCTTTATAAGAGCAGCCAAGAGCTCTAACTGCTCAGCCCTGTTATGGAGTATTAGTTTAAGATGTGTTACATTTATTTATTCTGTGGAATATTTGTTTAATGATGCAAAGATGTGTTGCATTCTTTTATGTTGCATTTGTTTAACTCTGTGAAGCTGTGTTACTTTGCCTGTCTAAAGCACGTGACTGGTCTAATAAAGAGCTGAATGGCCAATAACTAGGCAGAAGAGAGAAATAGATGGAGCTGGCAGGCAGAGAGAATAAATAGGAGGAGAAATGTAGAGAAAAGAGGAGGAGCAAGAAAAAGAGGAGAGGAGAATGCCAGGGGCCAGCCACCCAGCCAGCCACAGAGTAAGAAAGAAAGAAAGGTATATAGACTAGAGAAAGATAAAAAGCCCAGAAGCAAAACAGAAAGAGAAATGGGATAATTTAAGTTAGGAAAGCTGGCTAGAAACAAGCTAACCTAAGGTCAAGCATTCATAAGTAAGAATAAGTCTCTGTGTATTTATTTGGGAGCTGAGTAGTAGGGCCCAGAAGACTAACAACAACAACAAAAAAAAAAAAAAAAACAAAAAAAAAAACAAAAAACCAGAGCCCTCTCTCCAGCCCCTCATTCTTCTATTTTCTAAACTATCGATGGAGTAATAGAATTTTTAAAAATATCAAGTACTTATTTGTGCTAGGCACTGAGCTGTGTTCTCACACATTATCTCATCTTTACACTCAAGATAGGCTACACCAGGAGGTAGAATCCTCTTCTCCGTACAGATAGGTCCAAGGTCACACAATGAGGTGACAGAACCGAGAACAGAAGCTGATTCTCTCAGACTCACAGCTTATGCTTGACAAATTCACTGCGACCACAGGTGAAGGTCACTCTCCACATCTGAGACAATAAATTTCAATAAACTGAGATAGGCACAGACTCCTTCACTGGGGAGGACGTGAAAAAACAAGCAGAACCAAGGAGCGCGTCCTCCGACCTTGCATTCAGAATTCCTTCAAGTCATGAGGAGACTCCACGGCCCTGTCACTGGGCTCAAGAATGTCTGCCTGGTTCTGTTTTATTTTAAGACTCTCACTTCTACTTCTGTTTCATTGTTATGAAAGCAAAGCAAATGAAAATTCAAAAGTTCTTCGCCTCTAGGAACATCTTGGCCTTCCAAAGACAAATATTCCTGTTAGGGGAGGGAATACACCAACAAAAACAGTTATCTGTTAAATGAATAAAGTACAAGAAAAACAACATACCTTTGGCTTTGTGCTTGATTTCAGGCCAACTTGGGAATGGCTTTTCGACTAGAGGAAAAATGAGAAAGAAATCTATGAAGAATGCAGCATTCTTGTAGGATTTATGCTAAAGCCGTCTCTTCTAGAAGACAAAAGTTTTGAGTTCAAGCTCATTTCCTTAACTTTCCACCACGGCCTCCAGAAATCTCTGCAACACAGTCTGGACGCCGGTGCTGGATTTTACTCACTGAATGGGGAGCCTGTGTAAGCCCTGGAGCTGGCGATGCTGAGCAAACCTCGTACTTGTCAACGCCTTCCTCACGGTTACAAGCTCAGCATCTTTTCTAGAGGATGCCCCAGAAGCCACCAACTGCAGCCCATGAAGACATACTCGCCGCTATGATGAGTCATATGGGAAGAAGAGGGGGATGAATATGAGCGGAGGGGAGGAGGAAGGCAGAGGAAGGACGCAAAAGCTCTGAAAATCGGAGGAAGAGGAAACAGACGATGGAGAAATGGCCACTCTGAGGCAAGGCTTCCACCTACATCTCTACAGGACAAACGTTAACCACAGCTCGGAAAAACATGTCTACAGTAGATGGAAGCAAAGTTCTCAGGAATACAAGCTTGTACTGAGGGGCTTTTTCTACGAGATGGTTCATGAGGCTCTACATTGACTGGGGATTAGTAAAGGAAAAGCAGACATTGAACTAAGCACAAGAATATTTTCACACAGAATGTTACAAGTTGTTTCCCCAAGAGAAAAAAACGAAAACAAAAAAAAAACCAACCTTCCTGTATTTACTATTGAGATAGTGAATATATTTGGCCTTGAGTGTATGATGAATCAGTTAATTCTAAACCACAGACTACAGCGTAGCTAGAGAAATGCCTTCCTAAGTCAGCAATCTCAAAATTTTTGGACTTGGGTCACAAAGGGCTCCTGTATCTATTTATACTTATTTTTTTAGCAACTGGAACTGAGAATTTTTTCCATATATATTTATTAGTTTGAAGATAACAATAACAGACCCATTATACATTACCTTGCATACACTTATAGACTCTGTGTGCATGCTGAATATTGATGAGAAAGCAGCACTTACGTTTTTTGTAAATGCCTTTAACATTTGCCTTGAGTAGAGAGTAACTAGGTTATCATATTTGCTTTTGCATTTAATCTACTTTGTTTGCAGCAGATAAACAAAGTCTTTTTTTAATTTAACGTTTTATTGATTCTTTGGGAGTTTCACATCATGCACCCCAATTCTGCTTACTTCCCGGTCCTCCCATATCCTCCCCTCATCCCTATGGTGCCCCCAGCACCCAGCACAAACAAATTATACACTTAAAAAAGCATGCCCAGAGCAACCTACATCCTCCAACTAGGTCCCACCTCATAAAGTTTGTGCCATATCCCAATAGCTGTTAGACCGTAAGAATCCAGCAGTGGGATAATCCTTTGATAAAGGAACAACCCTCAGAATCCAATCACTTCCCAGAGGCCTGCCCTCTGAACACTGCTCGGTCAGCTACTAAGCCTTCAGCACAGGAGCTTCTGAGAAGCATGTGAAGTATCCAAGTTGGAATACGCAGTTTGGCAAGTTCAGCTGATGTATGGCCTTCGTCACAATCACAACCACTTGTCTAAGGAGGATGTCAGCTGAGAACAACATGTAGGAAAATAATGATAGCTGGTACTGCCATGCCTCCCCTTCACTTTGAAGAACACAAACAAATGGATCTCTTTTTCTCTCCCCACTAAATGCCTATTAATAATCCTAATTTGATTGGATTCTGTGGGTGACCAGGGAGAGCTAAAACAGGCTAAAGGTTAGCAAATGACTCAAACTAGTCTAAAGCAGCAACCCTCTCCTAACAATGCCAACTTACAAACATACACACACAAATCCTATTTTTGTTTATTTTTAGACATTTCATTGTGCTTCTTTATCATATTAAAGACTATAAATCTATGAGTAGGGTCTTTGTGTTCAGGTCAGCATCATAATAGTTAACTTGACTTCAAGAAAAAAAGTTTTTCATTGATAAAAATGATTAAAAGCCAAGCTACTTCTAGAAAAAAGAATACCTTTCACTTGACATTAAATGAGTCTTGGATCTCTCATGGTAAAGGTCTGATCTAGCTAGAATGGTGTTGGGCTTAGATCACCTGAGCCACATACAATGGGCTACACAGTGCCCTCAAAGGGAGATGGTAGCCTTTAAATTTCTCTTTCATAAATTAGACATGACAGTTTATTTTTCTGTAAAAAAAAAAATTAGTTTTATAGGCTACACTACAAAGGCCCATTTAATGTCAAATATAACCAAAATGCTATGAAGTTGCCAAAAATATAAACTATCACAATATTAACAATTAAAGTAGAAAATAATAAAATTATCCCAGAAACTATCACATTTTTCCATATATGGTATCTCTAACAATAGCATTTTCAAAAAAGCATGTTTAATTTGAAGAGGACCAAGACTATGGTGGAAATGCGGGCATTCTGAATTTCAAGGTACTGGATGTATTGTTGATATGTCTCCCACCTTTCTCACAGGAATGCCTATGCTTTCCTTACTCAAGGTCATCTCCAAATCACTGTGAGCTTCAGCAGCTACAGACAGGGTCACTTAGGACTCCTGCTGGAGAAGAGGAACAAGCAAAGAGAAAGTCATGGAGTCACTTCCCAGGCATACTCATTTGCCCAGGCTCTCCCAGAGGGCCCTGACTACCGCCTACGGTCACGGTCACCCTGCCTGTCTTAATTGGGGTGACTATTGCTGTGATGAAACACCATGACCATAGCACCTTTGGGAGAAAGGGGTTTATGTGGCTCACACTTCCACATCATAGCCCATCACTGAAGGAAGCCAGGACAGGAATTCAAACAGGGCAGTAACCTGGAGGCAGGAGCTGATGCAGAGGTCTTGGAGGGGTACCTCTTACTGGCTTGTTCCCCTTATCTTGCTCAGCCTGCTTTCTTATGGAACCTAGGACCACCAGCCCAGGAATGACCCCATCCACAGTGGGTTGGGGTTGGGCCCTCCCCACATCAATCACTAATGGAGAAAATGCCCTGCAAGCTTGCCTGCAGTCTGATCTTAGGGAGGCATTTTCTCCATTGGGGTTCTCTCCTCTCAGATGACTCTATTGTAGGTCAAATTAACATAAAATTAGCCAGCACACTACTGCCTGTACTGAAAAACCGTAGAAATGGGGAAGGAAAATCAAAAGAAAAAAAAAAGACGTGTTTTTCTTGAACAGTTGAGTAAAAATTACAAACGATGGGACAGGAAAGAAGGATTTTGAAAATGCTCACTGCACTCTCCAGCAGAGACTCTCCGCTGCTGCCTGTAACCCTTATCCACGGCTAAGAGGCGGGGTAATTGCATTACTGTGCTACTTTTATGGATGAGAAGGCTGAAGCTCAGTAATTTACACAACCCCATACCACCCCAAAATGCTAGAACCAGATTCCAGCCAGCCTATGGAGATTAAAGTCCAGGGTCTTAGAACACCATACCAGTTATCTGAGAAAAGTTACCCAAGGAGGAATTAGCTGAGCCCCCAAAACAAGAAGGGCTGCATTGTGTGAATGGCTGCCTCGAAGGAAGGAAAGAAGATGTCGGAGAAGAGACAGTAGATTAGAACCTCACCAACCAAGTAGTCGAGTGAGACTTGAGCTGGCCTGAGTGGCCAAGGCTCTGAGAGTTTCCTCGGCAGTGATCACATGAATAGCAACAGGAAAGGCCAGGGAAGGCAAGCAGGGTGGCTTGGGAGGGAGCAGGTGATGGGAACTGTTGTACGTGAACCACATGCAGCAGCAATACGCATAAGCCAGGAGTGCTTCTTTCAAACATTGCCTAGAAATGACTTTCTGTAGCCTTCATGACATTTAAATAAAGTGCCATGGAGCCACTTCCCAGGCACACTCACTTGCTAACCCTGAACACAGAGGCATGCATGTGTACATGCACACACACACACACACACACACACAGAGAGAGAGAGAGAGAGAGAGAGAGAGAGAGAGAGAGAGAGAGAGAGAGAGAGAGAGAGAGAGAGGCAGCAGGAAAAAATTTATAAAGAAACCAATGGTTTTCTCAACAACAAAATTATACCAAACCTGCAGAATTCTGACACCAACTCTTACTGAGTGGTGTTAATTAAGGCAGTGTATTCTCTATTTCAATGTTCCAAACAGCAAGGAGCAAAGGTGATTATGTTTTCCAGACTTGCTTATGGAAATGAGTGTTCTGACACCTACTTCTCCAACTGGGGTCAAGATCACTGCATGCATGACTTTAATGGGAACCAAAAGGATATTTAAGTGACCTCCTCTAGCAATTAGCACTCGGTTTCCCTGCCAAGGATCCTGACCACATTGCTAAGAGGACTGGAGCTTGGGATTCCTCTGCCCTTTTAGCAGAATTAGGTAATGTTTCAGTTTGCTCTACCAACATTAGAGAATCCAATTTAAACCCCAAGATGAAACTGACAAAGAAGCATTCTTAAATACAAGCTCTGGTCTAAGTTCCCTTAATTGAAAGCTTCAGGGTAATATAATAGGGTCACCCTGCAAATACAACGATTACTAACTCATGGACAGAGAAGACTGCTCTCTTAGCAGGACAGACTTTGAAGTGTCATCCTGTGTTCAGGGGCTGGACCAAACACACCTCAGCTGATAGGACATTAAGAAAGCATCTCGTTATGCATGGCCTTCTGTTGCTTGCTTTCTAAAACAACACAAAAAGAAATGGCTGAATAGAAAGTTCTAGAAATAAGTGTTGACCACCTAATGACTTGCAGTGGCTAACACTGCAGTCAACCTTGCAAGTTATGGAAGAACGTATTCCCTGACTTCTTTCCTATATTTTGCCCCAATATCATCTTCTTTCAAAGAAACTGCAAAGCCAATTGAATCCAAAAGATCAATGATGTTTTGAACTGAGATTATTTCATGATACAAGACCAACCCCTGCTTGCCCAGAGGGAGACAGAAAGTAGATAGTCCCTGATAGATAGTTAATAGATAGTCCCTTTCAGAGTAGTATCTGTGTAAATGACTGGGACAAACCTCCCTGTGGTCTCCCTGGGTGGCTGTCAGGCCCTTCTAGATTCCCTTTCTCAATTTTATTCTCTTCTGCAACTTTGGTCATAGCCAACTCAGAGCCTGGCTCTGTCAGCAGGTGGATAATAACCTGGGGAGTATCAGTGGGTGCATTTTATTGCTGACAAACACCTATTATTCACAGCTCTGTACCCAGCATCTCTTTTCTGGTCCTTGTGTTGTATCCTTCCATCAGTCGGGGTACAGAGGAGACACAGGGTAGAGGGAGAGTTCAGTGAAATGATTGCTGACCTCGGATAGAGATTGGATTAAGGAAAAACCAAGACGAGATGGAGGGGCAGCCCAGGACAACAATGCTAGGAAGGTTTCCCATGGCCAGGGAGAGCTGCAGTCCAATGTAGCTGCCAGAAACACAGTTGTAGCTTGAATGCGACCCAGTGGGCAAGAAGTCAAAGTGGATTGCCTCTCTGTACCTGTCCATCACCTACTGACATCATCCAGAGCACCGTGGCAGGCAGAGGACCAGGGGCAGTCCTTCATATTCTCAACAGCTCTCGGTTTCTGTCAGTTGAAACTCATCTGTTTAATCTGGTGAGTTATAACCTGCTGCCACCGTTTATTTTGAAGGTGAATTGTCATGGATGTGAGCGGGAGAGGCCCTCAGACTGTTCTTAGGTCCCTTTGTCACGTCCCTGTCTTCCTTTGGTCCCTTTCTTAGTTCTCTGACAGCATTTGCAGCTCATCCTGCAGCTTCCCATCCCCAACTCTTCTTTACGCAACCGTTTCTCCAAGGCTTCTGGGTTCCTGTGAGTCAAGGATAGTATCTAAAGACATACATCAAGAGAAAACAATCTCTGCCAGGAAGGCATACATTTGCATGCACATTTCCTTCTCTACCCATCTATCCACCTCCCACCCATCCAGAAAATCATGAATTCATATGAATACCTCCAATTCCAATCCAATACCACGGAGTTGATTTAAATTTCCTCTTCCACATCTGTAACACGTTTCTCTTATTGTGAAAAACATGACTCCCCTCATCTTTAAAATACTTACTCACACAATCAATCTCCATGCCTATTACCATCCTCACTTCCTCAGGAACTCTGCAGACCCTGCCAGGTCCTGACACCTCCCGCAGAACTTCCCCATCATGGGGACACAGCCTCCTCATCCTTCCCAGCTGAAATTACACTACCACTCTCACAGATCCTGTTCACCTCACTCGGGCTCTCATACTACATGCCAGTCCACTCACTGTTGTGAACATTTTTCTCATCCTTCTTTCATGGTCTCCTACAACCCATTTGGGCTGCCATTCTGTTACATTACACTTTCCTCTGAGGTTGAAACATTCCATCCTGCAGGAAGCTCATTAAGACAGGAAGTAAACAATTCAAAACAGCTTCAGGAAGTCCCTGAAACTGACCAGATTCATCAGATTCATCCTTCCCCAAGAGTATATAATCAGAAAAGACTGTTGAAAGTCACTCTCAGAGGAGCCAACCTGCAAAGAACACTCAGACAAGCCCAGCTGCCTGGAAGAAGCAGAGATCAGCCAAATTGCCTAAAGAGACAAAGTCCAGCTGAGCTGTCTGAAAGGCTCAGATCAGCTTTGCCACCAAGAAAGGACACTCTGCAACCTGTGAAGCTGCCTGCAGGCTGCACAGTGTGCTCCATGTTTTGAGCTTTTGTGAGCCGTCACCCATGCTCCGATGGACAAGCTTTGATAATGCAGCTGTCCTTGAGTCATTTCTGTTCCTGGAAGTAACCCGTCACCCATATTCATGTATGTAATCCCAATAGAACTCACTGGTTTACCAAGTTGAACTTCTGTAATATTCATAGTTTGGTCTGTTGAGAAATCACTTCTGGGTTAAGAAGACATGCTTGTACGTGTGTGTGTGTGTGTGTGTGTGTGTGTGTGTGTGTGTGTGTGTGTGTGTGTGTTGTGTCCCCAGGAAAAGTCTGTCACAGAACACCTTCAGTTGGATACTGTCCTTCCTCATCTCCCTCAGCACAGCCCTTCTATGGATGCTCTGTTCACTCTGTTACTCTGACATCCTGCATCCAACCACCTCGCTCAGTGATGCCTGCCTCCCCTCACATGAACTGTAACACCTTTTGCTGGGCAGGAAGCAAAAAGGTATATAAAGCCTGAGGACCAGGAACTAGAGTCTTGTTAAGCTTTTAGGCTTTCAGCAGCAGTTCAGCTGAGATCCATTGGGATGAGGACACAGAGGCTTCCAGTTTAAGGAAACGAGATCAGCTGAGGCAATGGCGAGGTGAGGTTAACTGTGGCTGGTTCTGTTTCTCTGGTCTGTCAGCGTTCACCCCAATACCTGGCTCCAGCTTTGTTCTTATTAATAAGACCTTTTAAGATTTGCGTTACACACTGTATTTTGGGTGGTACCATTCAGGAAGAGGGAAAAAAAGAAGAAAAGGAATTGAAAAGTTCCGTCCAGGATCGTAAACCTGATGGGATATAAACTGGAGGGCATCTGTGGCCATGTTCCCTCTGTGAAGATCTGACTCAAACTGATGCCAATACAGCTGAACGCAGAGTCCAAGAGCTGCTGGAGACAGATTCCACACCATCATTTGAACACTGTAAGCCATCCATCCCTGCCAAGGCAGACATACATTATGTAAAGCCATGATAAAATTTTGTGCTCAAGCTAGTTCCACTTGGGATTTCTGTCACTGACACTTGGCACAGTCTTAATGGAGTCTCTCTAGTCATTAACGTGATCCTCACCCTGTGCCACAAGGCTAATAATTGGATTGCCTGCAATATACCTAATACTGAGAACCTATCGTGTATTCCAAATCAGATAATGGGATTTTCATCTTAATGATGAAACTCCCCCTGCCATGTTAGAAGCACACAGCTTACAGTGATTATCTCTGGGTCCCTTGCAGCAGCACCTGTCACCTTGTGTGTACTGTCTTTGGTGACTTTGCCATGAAGTTGCATCCAGCAATCTGGAGGCCCCACTGGGAACCGAGGTCAAGTCATTCCATATGAACTAGTGGCTAGGACCCTGAGCTGAGCCCTTAGAATAATCGAAGGCACCCTAGACTCGAGAACTGTTACATCTTCTTCCAATGGTGAAAAAAACAAGGCATTTTCTTCCATTAGGAAGAAAAGCACGGCTGAAAGATGCCCCTGACTCACCTGAAAGGGCACAATGTAGCACAAATCTTAAAAGGTCTTATTAATAAAAACAAAGCCAGAACCAGGTATTGGGGTGAACGCTGAAAGATAAGAGAAACAGAACCAGCCACGGCTTCCTCACCTCGCCAATGCCTCAGCTGACCTGGTTTCCTCAAACCGGAAGCCTCTGTGTCCTCATCCCAATGGATCTCAGCTGAACTGCTGGTAAAAGGTAAAAGCTTAAAAAGGCTCTAGTTCCTGGTCCTCACACTTTATATACCTTTCAGCTTCCTGCCATCACTTCCTGGCATTAAAGGTGTGAGTCACCATGCCTGGTTGTGTCCAGTGTGGCTTTGATCTCAAGGAGATCCAGATTGATCTCTGCCTCTGGAATGCTAGGATTAAATGTGTGTGTGCCACCATTTTCTGGCCTCTATGTCTATCTAGTGGCTGTTCTGTTCTCTGACCCCAGATAAGTTTATTAGGGTGATTTTATTACTAAAAAAATAATAATTCTAATGAAATTCATGACACACGACAGTTAGCGTCTGGACCGCTTTAATGCTGCAGTACAGTCAAGTGTGCTCACACGGCTGCACAGTCTCCAAAGCCTTCCCCTCTAACACTGAGATTCCAGAGTTAGCTAGCTCCCTACAGGCCCTCCCCTGCGGTCCCTGGACCCCTCCATGCTGCTTGCTGTCTCCGCACATTGGAAGGCTCTGGGAAGTTTGTGTTAAGTGGAATCCTGAAGCGCTTGCCACTGTATAACTGGCTTATGTCATTTATCATAATGTCCTCAAGGTTTTTCTGTAGCGTGCCATGTGTCAAAACACCCTCTCCTGCCTAGGTGGGTCACCCAGGTGAGCATCGCTGCCTTCCAGGTCTCTTCCTTTCTGAGCAGGATATCCTACAGCACGCACAGAGCACTCTCTGTTCCTCCATTTATCCGGCCGTAAGCACAGGAGCTGCTTCTGGAAGGTGCCTCTCTTTACCGCTCTGCCTGGCTGCCGGCTCTCTGCATTCACACCCTCTATTCTTCCTGGACGGCTCCGGGGTCTCATATGGAGCTATGGTGTGCCTGCCTGCCTTTTAGTTCTTTCCAGCAGCAACTATCCATTCTTCCATTGTGGTGGGGAGGGCAAGCCTGCGCTCTAGTGCCCAGTTTCTCACCGTCTGTGCTGGCTGCCTCCATCTACTCCTCCACAGCAGCCCAATCACAAACCATGTCAGCTACAAAGAGAAGAGTCTTGAAGGAGTGACCCTCCCAGCATACAAATTACCAGGGAGAAGACTCCTTCCCCTCTCCTTAGAACATCCCTCTCAGCCACGTGGCTGGCTGAAGCTAGGAAGCTCTCGCTGCTATTAATAACTCTATAGTGCAGAGGGGAAGAAGACATGCTCAAAATAAAACAGTGATGAACTCGGCTCACCAACAGGGCCAAGACAAAAGACTGTGATGTATTCTGCACTCTTGTATCTCTAACGTCAATTCAGGTGTGGAAACTGCATACGGAGCATTCTAGGAAAACAATGCACCAGCTGAAATGTTAATAGAAACCAGGTATTCTCGCCTGATAATTTATAAATCAAGGGTGATGCCTTAGGACTCTGCTCTACTGCTTCCTGCAGATGTGTAATAGGCATTGCCTCATCCTTCCAACTAATGCTTTTAAAGGTCTACTCCAAAGCAGGCATGGGCTGCATGTCAGAGGTCATCATGGTGAACCAGGCAGACCCAGCTCAGGAAGCCACATGAACCAGCCGAGACTACAATGCTTGAGTCCACCAATCCCTGTAGGAGGCAGAGGGAAATAAATGAAAATCCAAAGAGAAGGGCTCCTTTCCTGGCTTGTGGCTCTCTGTTAACATTCTAGCTGGAGAAAGGATCTGAAGCATGGGAAGCCACCATTTTATCTGCCACCACGAAAAGAACAGCGGTGATTGCTTAAAGATCTCTGAGAACACTCTCGGCCTATGTCCTTGAAAGGGCTTTATTGCCATCTCTTCTGGTTCTGAGAGCTCATCCCCATGCTTTCTTCCCAGTAATACATGAAACGCAGCCCTGAAGTGTAAAAGAGATGCTCAGTGTTCTGCAAGGCTTTTGTAGCTCCTCCGTCCAGGGTTCAAAGAAGGGCAGAGCATACACATGCCCAGAGACTCTCATAGCCCAGCAGATTAGAGGGTACACATATCCACTCAGGCATCCGCATCTGCGAGCCAGTCATGACAGGTCCACTGTGTATCAGGCACTGTGAGTACAGGGTGCTGGACAGGATCAGGAAGATTGCTGTCAATCATCGGGTCTACTGAAGCTGAGCATCAATCCTCTTTTAGACCCCAAGCACATACAAGTCTGCCTCCTCTAGAGTCTGATAAAACTTCAGGTTAGGTCCTTTGTGATTTAATTTTTATATTTAATTACGTAATCTATTTGGTGTTGATTTTACTAGCTGGTATAAATGGATTTTCCTCTCAAACTGCTAACTAGTTCTTCCTACAGAAATGATAGAAACAGCAGCCCATTGCTGCGACTTGGTTTTCTCCCTGGGATCCTGTAATTAACTTCTTATGTGAGGTGCCATTGTTCTTTTAAAAATATTTCCTAGTGCCTTTTCTTTCAGACTAATCTAGTTTCTTTCCCCGCCATCCTTGGGAAGGGGGAGGAAAGGCTATATTAATGCTTTTTAGACTCCGCTACAATGAAGACTTCAAGTGAGATGAGACCATCATAAACATTTGTAGCATTTATATTATACCCAATAGGAAATATGCACAGATACCTGAAACAATAAATGAATTACATATTTTCCAATTTATGGCTGAGTACTGAAACATTTTAAGTAGCACAGTTTTTCATGGTTTAAGATCTAATAGGGAGAGCGTCTCACAACACAGCTTTCAGAATTGCCTTTGTAAATGCTGACTATTCCTGCAGATTAACTACTTGTCCCAACCAGATTGTAATTACTACTGTATTAGCTCTATGAATTAGTTATGGGGAAATCCATAGATATCTAATCTTCTCGTCTGGGAGTTACTCACTTGCAGTGATTTTGGATAATTATGCTTCCCAAGGTCACTCCTCAATTTCTGGACTCGTCTGACTTACTCTGTGAGCAGACTTACCCCATGAAAAATACACCCAGCAGAAGCTGGAATGAGGTCTACGAGAGGAGTTAGGAACAGCTGCAGCTATATGATTATGTGTATGAATGTGAGTGTGTGTGTGTGTGTGTGTATTATTTTGAGTGTGTGTGTGAATGTGATTGTATGTGGTGTGTATATGTGTGTGTGGTGTGTGAATGTGTGTGTATGTATGTGTGAGTGTGTGTGTGTGTATGTGGTATGTATGTGTGAGTGTGTGGTGTGTATATGTGTGTTGTGTGTGAGTGAGTGTGTGTGTGTGAAAGAGAGAGAGAGAGACAGACAGAGAGAGACAGAGAGAGAGAGAGAGAGAGAGACAGAGAGAGAGAGAGAGAGAGAGAGAGAGAGAGAGAGAGAGAGAGAGAGAGAGACTGCTACCATGAAGAGTAATGTGGACATTACTCTACAGCTTCACCATAAAGACACATATATCCTCCAGGCACTAGCCAACATCAAGGCTCTTCAAGGAGTTTGGCATTGGAGACACAGTTTCTGTCCTCAAGAGCTTTATGAATTAATTATATAGAGTAACTCCACTGTCCTAATTTGGTTTCGATTGCTGTGATAAGCACTCTGACCAAAGCAACTCAGGGAGGAAAGGGTTAATTTGGCTCACGCATCCGTCATTGACGGAAGTCAGGGGAGGAACTCAAGCAGAAGCACAGACAGGAACCATGGAGGAAGACTGCCTTCTGGCTTGCTCATCTTGGATTTCTGTACAACCCAGGACTACCTGCCCAGGGTTAGTAGCACCCACAGTAAGATGACCTACCCCCCCTGCTGATCATTAATCAAGAAAATGCCCCACAGACTTGCCTATAGGCCAATCTGATGGAAACTTTGGCTTGTGTCAGTGACGAAAAAAATAGACCAAAACATCCATTTAAACAGTACTATAAAATCGTAGGTCTCCTGCTGTGGGATGTTAATGTATGTCCTGTGGGAGCCCTTCTTGGGTTCCTTGTGGCGTTGCCCAGCAGGTTTGCATAGAGGATGATTAGGACCATGGGCCTGAGTGCAGGTGTATGAGATGGTCTGCACTTGGCTGTACTGGGGGATGGTCTGTATGTCAAGTTGCTCTGATTGGTCAATAAATAAAACCTGATTGGTCGTGGCTAGGCAGGAAGTATAGGCGGGACTAACAGAGGAGAAATAAAAGAACAGGAAGGCAGAAGGAGAGGCTGCCAGCCACTGCCAGGACAAGCAGCATGTGAAGATGCTGGTAAGCCACGAGCCACGTGGCAAGGTATAGATTTGTAGAAATGCATTACTTTAAGATATAAGAACAGTTAACAAGAAGCCTGCCACGGCCATACAGTTTGTAAGCAATATAAGTCTCTGTGTTTACTTGGTTGGGTCTGAGCGGCTGTGGGACTGGCAGGTGACAGAGATTTGTCCTGACTGTGGGCAAGGCCGGAAAACTCTAGCTACAGTCTCCATATGGCTTTTGCAACATTCTTAGTGTTAGTTATCACTCTTCCCTACCCCTCTCTCCTACACTCCCATATCCCTCCCTGTGATCCTTCCAAAAGCCACAGATTGACAAATAAAAACCCCAGTACCAGGTATAAGATACCTACCCTCAAGTTGGTGGTAAGATGGTCTCAGAGACCCCTCAACGCAAAGCAAACATCCTTCTCAGTTGACATTTTTATACCCATAGATAGTATCAGAGATGTCACTTAGTGGTAAAGTGCCTGTCTAGCAAGTGTGAGGCTCTGGGTTCAGGCCCCAGCCCCCCAAACATGTGAATAAGCAAGTACATACGTGAATACTAAATAGACAAGGAGAATGTGCGTGCCAGGGAAAGACAGGGCCATGGCCCGGGACATAGGGAAAGGAATTGATGCCTATGGTGTTCCTGGGGAGTAACAAGCTGGTCAGTTCTCCTGAAAGACTGCAGAGATCAAAGACGGAGACTGACTAGGCAAGTCTCCCACTGGTGGAGGCTCACCTAAATTGTGTTCTAAGGTCCACAGCTACCCAGGCTTTTGTGATCATCCAATCAATTCCATATGCAGTCGCTGAGCATCTGTACATTCCCTGCTTGGTATGCACAGGAAGTAAAACTCAGTGAGACATTCTCTCTGCACTCAAGTCAAACCCAGATGCAGGTAGCGGTCAATGAGCAGTTACACACAGGGGCGGGGGATGGGGAATCCCAGAACAAGACAGTGAAAAGGTGTAGGGGACATGAGTCTAGAGCGGACATGTGCAAGTGTTCAGGGAAGGCATCGTGAGGGCCAAGGGGTGGGGACACGTGAGCAGAGTAGAGCGGGAGCCGGGTTGTCACTCACAGGAGTCTGGGCTTCGCCCCATAGGAAGGAGGCGCCACACTGAAGCCGTTCACAGGGAAGGAATGATACTGTCAGATTTATGTTGGAAAGAAAGCCCCAGCAGTATTAAATAAGCCTAGCCGAGGAGTCAGGGCAGCAGCTAGGGTGTTCCTCGTGTGGCTCTTTTATTGCTATCATACATAGAAATGTGGATTTCATCCTACAAGTGCATAAGCCCTGTACTTTTCCAAACACACCTTGGACAAATCATCTCTCCAGTGGAGCTGTGACTTTCCTCGCTGTAGAATGAAGATACTATGTTAGATGTTCTGTGAGCTTCCAGGAATTCTTCGGGCCCTCCTACTGATCTCCCCAGGAAGGCTGGGCATACAGGAGGGTGGGTGCTCTTCGGCTTTCGCATCCAGAGATGGGAAACAAACCTACGCGAGCATGTTACTAAGGATTGCCATCTATGTTCTGTCTACATTCTAAGATGTGTTCAATTCCCTGAAAGCCTTGCCTTCTGCTCCACCCATGCCGCATAGCCTTTAAATTAAACTGCATTTATGAAGCCCCCGTGAGCTCTTTGGATTAAATACTAAATTTCAGTTCTGAAAGCTCTTGCCAGCGCAGAGCGTACCCGGAGGAACAGTCACACTCTCCAGTTGCTTCTGCTACCTCCCAGTCCTGCCTAGGCCCAGTTTTATTAAAATTTCTATTAGTGTGGTTCAGGTAATGATTAAATATTCTTCCTACTTTTTAAAGAAGAGTGGAATACAGCTAGCTCTTGATGGCCTGTGTCAACTGGGAACACAGATCAGGAGGACAAGTTAAATCCACAAACGATCCAGAACCTTCACTTGGGCTGAGTTCCTGCAACAAGGCTTTTCTAAGAGCGGGTAACAGATCTTCCGCTCATCCCCGAGACCCCTTTGGAAAGGGTCAGCTGTGGGTGGTGGGAGGTAACTACCTGGGACTCTGTACCCCAGGACCCTTACGGTGTCTTTGTTCTGTTTCCTACTCATAAGACAGTCTTCATTTTGTCTGACCATTTTGTAGGTCCTGACCCTGCTGTTTTCTGAATGTGTCTACCCTTGGCCTCCATCTTTGCTACCCCTAAGTCTCCTCTACTCTGCTAATAATACTATTTTTGGATATCATTTATGTTCTGTTCTTAAACAGAACTTATGTTTAAAAAGAAAACGTAAGACGGTCATGACTGCTCCTGGCACATGGCTGTAATCCCGTTTGGAAGGCTGAAGCAGGAAGGTTGTTAAGTTCAAGGCCACAACTTGGGCTACAGAGTGAGTTCAAGGCCAGCCTAGGTAACTTAGTAAGCGCCTGTCTTAGGCTTACTAGGGGAAAAGAGAGCTGGGGATAGAACTCAGTGGTAGAGGTTTAATCCTCATCACCACAGACATAAACCAAAGCCACAGACTGAAGAAAGGTAGCACAAACCCCAGGTAAGCATCCTGGGTAAATGACACCTGGGAGGCATTTTATCAAACAAATCCACCTTTTCACTTGAATCACATTTTCACTAACTCCAGAGAAGTTTATCTCTATTTCCAACCGATGTTCCATTGATAGTGGCTCCTAACTCTCTGCATTTAGTCATTTTGAAATAATTAAATCTATATAAATGTGTACTTGGTTTTAATGTCCAAGTAATAACCCTATGTATTAAAAAAAAAAGTTCTAGAGTGAGGGGCTGTAAGATGGCTCCACGGTAAAATGTTTACTGTGCAGGCAGGAGGAGCTGGGCACAGAACCCTAGCATCCACATAAAAAGCCAGCAGCACATCTGTAACCCTAGTGCCGGAGGGAGGGGTGGAGCCAGGCAGACCTCAGATCTCAGGGATTCATTAGCTAGCCAATCACGCTGCTCTGGTGAGCCCCAGGTTACTGCCAGTGTCACAAAAATGGAGATGCAGTTGAGGAAGACACCCTGACATCAACCCCTGGTCTCCACATACACCTGATGGAGTGCATATACATGTTCATGCCATTCACACACACACATATGTGAGCCTACGCAAGCGCATGCACACACTTAGACACACTTAAACACACACACACACACACACACACACACACACACACACACACACTATTCTGTAGTGAATCTTTTCTCTTAAATACCAGATTTTTTGAAGGGTAGATATTGATCTTCTAATTTTCCCGTTTAATTAGTTGGAGAATGCCTCTGTTTGATAGACACAGAGCAATTATTGTCTGCTGCTAAGGCTTCCATTACAGATGCAAGAAAAGCATCCCTGTGCTTTCTGTCTGTCTGACCGTGGCAGCCAAAAGTGAAGGGCAAATGCAGAGGGAAATGAGGAGCAGTTTTGTAACTCAGATGTAAGCTTGTAAACCAGCGAAGAGCCTACTTTATCAAAAGAGAATCTGAGATGTCCATCTAAAAACTGAATTGGAGAATCTAATTACCAAATAACCAACCTACATTTTCTAAAATGGTTGATGACATAAAATGTCTTTACTACCTTTACCTCTGGAGATAATGAAAAGCTGTGCATGGAAAGTCTAGACAATGACGGGTCCATAAAAGCTTTTTAAAATTCCTCCTGAGGGATTCTTCTTCTAAACGAGGGACGCCTCGGTACTTCACAGGTAGAGTTAAAGCCACACAGAGCCAGGTCCAACCCCTCTCTACTGCCTTCTCTGTCTGCCATGGAGCTTCTTTTCAGATCCTCCAACCACGTCTTACTGTCAGAAGCCCTTCACCCCCCCCACCTACCCGGGTCCATCACTGGCAGCCAGCCCTGAGCTGCTCTGCCCCCCCCCAAACACACACACACACACACACACACACACACACACACACACACACACACACTGCAAAGAGGATTCTGCTTTCCAAGGTTTCAAGGCACCCTGTTGTGGTTTCGGACCACAGCTGTCCACCCACCCCTCCCCAATCTAAAAGAGCTCTCAGAAGAGTTTTCACCACTAACAGAAGAGTTCTCAATCCTATATTTATTTATTTATGTATTTATTTATTTATTTATTTTCTTTTTTAAAATGTTTGACCATCATCATCCCAGCTTCCAACCCTGAATTTGTATTTCTTTTTTTTTTTAATTCAGCCACCTACTTTTTTTTAAATTTCTTTATTATGTATACAGTGTTCTGTCTGCACAGCCAGAAGGGGGCACCAGATCTCATTATAGATGACTGTGAGCCACCATGTGGGTGCTGGGAATTGAACTCAGGACCTCTGGAAGAGCAGCCAGTGCTCTTAACCTCTGAGCCATCTCTCCAGCCCTCGATCCTATATTTAAAAGTTCCCTTTGCCCCACCTGGCACTTCTACGGCATCACTAAAAGTATGTTAAGAGTCTTGGAACCCCGCTGACAATGCCAAGCCAGTGATTTTCACTTGCAGGTCTCCTGGGGCTACCACTGTGTACACTCCCTTGGGTGATTAATCGCAAGTTTTATTAACATATTGTGTTGAGTCAGAGAGCTCCTTCTTCAAGCCTGAGTTCTGCCATGTTTCTATTTGCATGCCATTGGCTCCATTATTCAAGGTTTGTAAGGCTTCGTTTCTTCATCTGAAAATAGGATAACAAATAACAACCCTTTCAGCCAGGCAGGGTGGTGCATTCACAGGGTTGCTGTAAGGTTAAGTGAGAAAAGTTCATACACCACTTAGCAGTTCGTGGCATGGTACACCAGACAGGAAATGCTGGCGATTATAGTGGAGGCATTAGCTGGGGAGGTCACTCTATGGCGTCCTCTTCCTGTAGTGTTTCCTCGACCACTGCTCAAGTGCAATTCTCAAATAACTCAGCCCAGGATAGGTTCATCAAAGAACACATCGACCTACTTGTGTGGGCTGTGTGCCTAGAGGAAGGATGCTGCCCCAGGGCCTTGGCCTTTTCCAGTTCAATGCTGCATTATGAAGACATCTTACTACATCTTTCTCCATTCTTTCTTTGCTCTCTCTAATCCTTCTCCAGCTATCAGTCACACTTCCCCATACAATATATAAATATACATATGAGCATATAAATGGAACTCCTCTCAGTTTCAAATGACATGAACCCACACAAGGAGTCTGCAAGGTTCCAGGATTTTGAAATCCTTGGACAGACACCCTGGCTATGGGAAGGAAGGGGTCTGGCCAGGAGCAGTGGGGCCCAGCAGCAACACATGTGGCCATGAGGGAGGGACAGGCTTTACCAGATACATTTCTTACCTCCAGTAGGGGGAAAAGAAGAGTCCTGGACAATTGTTTTTGTAATATGTGCGCAGCCTGGCACATTTCCAAAAATATCCAAATTAATTGGAAGCATAAGTGAATTCTCAAAGGAAATTTTATTTAATTTTCAGAGGGAGAAGTTACTGCATAGACAGGTAGTTGTGGTTTATTAAGATGATATGTATCCATAAATCGTGTTTGCTGATTCATGATACTGCATATTTATTTACTTATTGGTTTAGTTGCAGATCTACCTAAAGATCTTGTAAGTTTCTCCATGTGGTACTAAACTTTTGATAACTGGAACCAAAATGCTACAGTGCTGTTTGTCAGTCCTATAGGGGTATTTTGACCAAAACCAGATCACCACATAAGTATTCATGACCGTATCTATGGAGGGAAAAAGGGCTGTCAATTATCAGCTACAATTGACAGCCTTTTTAAAAACTGAACAGGAACATCAAGATTTCCTGATGTTTTGCTTGGTGGTCATTTGCTAGTTCCTCTGATAAAACAGAGACTGAATGGTGTCACTTAAAACTCCAGAGACCCCCCTCCTCTGAATACTGTCAATTATCAGCTACAATTGACAGGCTTTTAAAAAGCTGAGCAGGAACATCTCATGTTGGGGAGCTGGCACCGGCTGGCACCAAAAACTGGACCCAGAACAGGCTCTAAGATCAAAAGCGCTCAGGGGGGTTGACTCTTCCTGCATCTTTGATCAGGTTTTTACCGAACAGGCAGTCTCTGCCACCCTTTATGGAGAGAACGCGTTTTAACCCTTTGTGCAGCGGGCTGCTTTTCCTCTGTGGTGGGTTTCCTTCCTGCTGCTTTCTTCTCAGCTGCTGGTTCCGTGGCAGCTGCAGACTTCCACGGAAATTCACGTTGGCTGTCACGAGATGCTCTGGTTCCGACTCACAGCGGAGTCAGACAACGGCATCCAGAGCAGAACAACCTGGACAGGCAGTGGTTCGAAACACGGCTGGCTGGCATGAAACACCGGCCTCGTGAGGGGAATGTGTGCTTTTCTATGTAGTGGGTAGCCATTCCAGCTTGGATCTGGAAGTTCCAACCCCCATTGAGACTCTGGCAACTGTCACGCCTATGAGGCGGGGCCAAGGGAGGCGTCTAGAGACCCGAGAGCTGGATGGGCGAGCGCTCTCTTTGTTCCTGGACCCTAGACGGTGGAGTATGACTGAGCACAGCTCCAGAGAACACCGCTGGACTGTGATACACCTTCCCCAGACCGCCCCCCCCCCCCGCAATCTACCTATTCCTTCATTTGTAAGTCACCCACTAAATAAATCTTCCTTTTAACTACGTGGAGTGGCCTTAATAATTTCACCAATATTTCTAGGAGAATTTTTTGTTTGTTTGTTTAAATCTCTGGCACCTTTCCTGTTTCTTTAATGACATGATATGAAAGAGATCTAGGCAGCGAACAAATAAAATTGGATGACAGGGTCAGCAGCTGGTGTGTGGCTCTTCACATGCAGCATGCTCTCTATTTCTTTGCTTTAACTGGTGTCCTCTCAGCTTCTGCCTAGAGATCAGACCACAGACTCTAATCACAACCTCTCTCTTCCTGTTTTTTTTTTGCCACAGTATTCAGAGGAGGGGGTCTCTGGAGTTTTAAGTGCCACCATTCAGTCTCTGTTTTATCAAAGGAACTAACCAATGACCATCAAGCAAAACATCAGAACTAGTAGAAATGGCCACTTCAAACACTTATGTGTACATATGATCCCTCAAGGACCAACAGAGATACAGAAGGATTATACTCCCTGATAGGAGCAATCTAGTCTTCATAATGGCCCCATGAGAGACACTGGGAACATAGACACACACACACACACACACACACACAGAGAGAGAGAGAGAGAGAGAGAGAGAGAGAGAGAGAGAGAGAGAGAGTCAAAACAAAACAATTCTTTTATTGAGAAGGAACACAGTAGGCTAGAGAGACTGCCCAGCAGCTGAGAGCGTATACCGTGGTTAAGAGCCCATACTCCTCTTCCAGAGGACTCAAGTTTAGCAGCTCGGAAGTGCCTGTAACACCAGCTCCAGGGGATCTGATGCCCTCTTATGGCTCCAAAGGCACCTGTACTCAAATGCATATTCTCGCCCCCCCCCACAATTAAAAATAAAGTAACATTTTAAAGAACACTGTTGGAAATCCTCACCTTGCTAAGCCTGAATTATTCTACAGCCATCTTGACTAAGTCTCTGCATTGAAAGATCCACCATAAACCAAACTTCTGATTTTCAATAAATCCCAGTTTTGCCCTCTCCATTCCAAGGGTTGGCTGGGCTGCATGGAGAGGTACTCACTGTTGCTGCAATAACCACACACTCAGCTCTGTCTTGTCAGTTAGGTGTAATGGGATTAATGCACAGAATCTATTTAATGAGCAAAGGAATTTATTTGGGGGTTAACTCATAACCACGGGAGATTTATTGTAGGGTCCAGAAAAAAGGTGAGCTATGAACTACACTGATCTGCCTTGTCCAAGATCTCATCATCCAAAACCACGAGGTTGCAAAGAAAGAGAGCCTCATATGTGCATCCCAGGTCTTAAGGGTCCCCCAGAAGCCATGTCCCAGAGGCACATACCTCAAGGTCATAGGCAGGTATAACAGTTACCTGCTACCTCACTAGGGGTGGTAATTTAGAGCATGGTTCAAACAACCACCCACTACAAGTTGGGTTGGTGAAACCATGAGTCAGCATTAGACATAAGAGATCCAAACTGGGATCAGAAACTTCTTTGGACTCTCATACTGCCACCCACTAGCCAGCGAACTAAACACTGAAGTTTGAACATTGAGTTTTCTTGTTTGTATATTCATGATCAAAAACACAAAACAAATTCCTCACAAGACCGAGTTGCATATGTGTACCACAGTTCTTTGGAAATATTAAGACTGTGTACGAACATCATTTTTTCTTGTTATTATTCATCAAGATGGGTGCCCACCAGGCTTCTGTTAGCTATGCTCAGCTGTGTGGCTATTGCACACATCCCTAACTGCAAGTAGATGCTTAGTTAACCCAGTACTCCCTGCAAAGGAGAGATGACCAGGGTCAGAATACCATCACCATAGCATCCTGCTTTAACTAAAAAAAAATCCTTAATAAACTCATTTCAAAACTAAGAGACAAGAGCACTATCGCTAAAAAGCCTTAATGGTTGTCCAGATTTTATCTTGTAGTGATTGTAGAAATTGAGAGGAAGATCAGTGAGATGACTCAGCAGCCAGCAAGCGTGATGGCCTGAGATTGATCTTCACACCCACACAGTGGAAGAAGAGAAACAACTCTCACAGTATTCTACACACACACACACACACACACACACACACACACACACACACACTAAACAAACAAACACTAAAATTTATAGAATTAATCCCTGTTTAAGGCACTCCACGTCAATGATTTTTGAAAGAAAACGGAAGTATTTGAATAAGCAGAGAGGAGTTGACTACAGTAATTCAGACAGACTTTGGGAAACATGACTGTATAATTAACCCCGTGAATCAGACATCTACGGAAATAACTGCATTTCAATATGAAGCAGACCATCACTTACTCCTCTCCGTGCCTGCTCACAGAGGACCACTTTCCTCCCAGCACTTTGGCGCCTTGACACACGTGCTAGAAAGCAATTTTCTTGTCTTTTTTTGGAAACAGCTACATTTTTAACACTGCAAAATACCTCCAGATCTACCTGGCTTAAAGAGCATTTAAAGATAAGAATTCATTGCTTCTAACTACAATAATTATTAGAAACGTGTCTCCAAAAATAAAAGAACACCCCATGCGGGGATGGTAAAATAACACATCACTGAGAGCCAAAGATAACCCAGAACCTGATGGAAAGAGATGAAATGTCCCTTCAGAACTACAGAGTATGGGGCATGGGTGTTCATCAAGATGCTAAGTGGATAGTACGTAGTGAATAAATGATGTCTGAGGCTGCCGAGACGTTTCAGCTGGATCCATGTGCATCCTAGATGCTGAGCAACACGGATGCTACCATCCATGAAGCTGTGTGTGGCAAGGTCAGGAGTATCGGCGTGTCCTGTGTTTGCCTCTAAGCACGGCCAATTGCTAGCTCTCAAACCTGGAGAGGTGGCTCTGGGTTTCCTTCCTGTGGCTCCTCCATGCCTATGCCCCATCCCACTGTGTACCTCAGGAAGATGAGCCACCTCATACGTATCAGTGGCTCCTTTGCCCACTGGCTTTCGGTGGGATTTGGTCAATAGGAAGCACCAGCACTCTATCGAGGGATCTAAGAGAGTAAGGACAAGCATTCTCCCAGCTCTCTTCCATATCTCCTCCACAAGGCACGGGTCCCATCTGTGCAGCTTTGAATCCAGGAAGGACAGCTTCCTCTGGCCCAGGAATAGGAATGGTTCACAATACTGCTAACTGTTGTTTCCTAAATCCTCCCAGCCCTCTTGTGCATAATTCCTTTAACAAACGTTCCTCCGAATCGAAGGGTAGTGTTACCTGCCTGTAGCCCCTGCATTCAGAAGGTGAAATCAGGAGAACCCCAAAGTCAAGGCCAGCCTGGGCTATTGAGTAAGACATTGTCTCAAAAGGAACCTTTAGAAAACACCTCTCCTCTAGTACCCAATTTGAATGTGGTGTTCACCAGGAGCCTGGCTGGTCTACTTAGGTAAGCTATCTCATTTCTCTGGACTCCAGGATAAGCAGTTGTAAAACCTGTCAAGTAAGAGGGGTACACAGGAAGCCCTTGACTCTTGTCATCTCCAGGTCTATTACATCTCCTGTCACTATTCAAACAGAGCAGATGCTTTGCCTGAAACAAAATGAAACTTGCTTGCCATGCTATTTTGCAAAAGGCCTCTAGTCTTGCTATCCTTAAATACCCTCGTTCTTGATACTCAGAGACTGCTCTCTGTTAGCTCCTTAGCCATCAGCTTCAGTGTTCTGCTTTGGCAGTAAATACATTTGCCTTCTTAGCTCAAAACAAAATATCAACAGGAAGCGAGACAAAAGAAAAAAAGGGCTCACTATTAAATAATCAATCTCTTAAAAAGGCTGTGGGGAGAGAGAAGAGAGAAACAGCTTTTAACAATGCCTAAACATGTTTCCTGAGGGACACACATCCGCCCATTAGAAAGGTTTTATTGGCATTGTGAAAGTTTCATCTGTGAAAAATAGTGATCATTAGCTTTTCCATGACAACTGTGTTCGCCTACATTATCCATCATGTTCCTGGGGTCCATGGTGTCTTCGCAATTCCGATCCCTTGGTAGAAGACATTAGTGTGTATTGATGCTATTTTAATTGTTTCTCACATAAAGTCCATTGCTGCTTGTCACAAGTAAAAATCATTATTGAACTTTTGGGAGCTCGGCATGGGAGAAGCCATTCTGAACTTGCCCTGTAATTTTAGCCAAGGTTATTGAAGTGGAAGCCTAGGCAATTTGGTCTGATTAATGAGGTCAATTTGAGTGAGATCTCGGATCATATTCAATTTTTTCAGGTGGGAGACCTCTACTAAAATGTCTGCAAAGAAAATCAAAATAAAGTGAGGGCAGGTCAGGGAGTACCTGTTTGACATGGACAACTAAATACTTCATACTTCATTTGTGGTGTTCTTAGTTAGCTAAAGAGAATGAACTTCAAAGCCAAATTAGGGACTATTTAGGGAACCTGGATAGTTATTGATGATGATAATAATGGACTTCTGTTTCAATCATTCCCAACATTTAAAATTGGCCTAAAAATGTCACTCATAGTCTCAGACTCTAATTTTGAGAACAGGAAAAAAAACATCATTTTGTATATTCTAGCTGCAGCATTCCAGTCTAGCCTATACACCTCTCAGGTAAGTGTATGTATTAATTTGCTTATGTTCTACACACACATACAGCTTATATTCTACACACACACACACACACACACACACACACACACACACACACAACATGCAAGGTAATAGTGCAGTTATGAAAAACATTCTTTCACAGTAACATGTTTCAAGTTGGCATACTCTAATAACATGACATCATTCTTCAACCTCAGCAGCCATGCATGTGATGATACACACATGTAAATGGTGAGCACAGCGAGATGGCACACCTTGGACTCGGAGCATCTTAGACGGTGCGCATGTCTTACTCCTCTTCCTGTTGCCCTTCATCCTTTCGGCTGCACTAGCTTCTCACCGTCTTAAGAAATGTTTGCGTTTATTATTTACTGTCTGTGTGTCACACATGTGCCCTGTGTACCTGCGGAAGTCAGACAACTTGCAGGAGTCAGTTCCCTCCTGTACCTGTGTGGGTCCCTGGGATCAAGCATGTCACAGGGCTTGGAGGCAACTTCTTTTCCTGCTGAGCTATCTTGCTACCCCACCCCCCTTTTTTTTTTGGTTGGTTGATTTGGTTTGGTTTAGTTTGGTTTTATGGTTTTTTAGTTTGGGGTTTTTGTTTTTTCTTCTGAGATAATCTCAGAATCATGGTTTCACAAATCGAGTAAAGAAATACCTTGTGAAAACAAAACAAGCAAATTCAGTAATAAAATACCTCACCCACCCTCACTGTACAGAAATCCAATGTTAAGCCTTGGATTTGAGCGGAATCGAGTGTAACGAGGCCTCGGGAGCAAGGCTCTGGGAGGAAATGTGCCAATGTGCCACATCATCTCTGTAGTAGAAAGTAATGGCCCATGAAACTAACCAAAGATTATCGGGTTCAGACTTCATGGATGCATTATTGTACTTACAAATGATTAAAATGATTTCTCAATGCATGAATGCATGGAACTAAATTTTGAATAACATTAACACACATGGGCAGTGCCTACTTTAACATCCAAGCTATTAAAACTGAAAATGCTCAAGCTAACTCCATCTTCAGGAGTCAGTCCCAGTCAACCTCATTAATCACTTCCCATTTCCTGTATTTTAGCTTTTAGAATATGTCATTCTTTGTATTTAACCTTCTATTCCTTCCCATTAAGTCAAGTTAGAGCATACTGAAGTTGAAGATACAATTCTCAGGATTATTTCTCCTCATTACTATTTCCAAATGTTTTTTCTCAAAGAATCTTTCATCTGACAAGAAAATTTCACTCAAAGCTTTCAATAGGGAGCTGGAATGTAACCCAGGTACAGATGATGTGACCACATCGTGTCCCAGGATAGCCTCTACATGGCACCGGTAGAAAAGGAAAGAGAAAACATGGACCCAGGATCCTTGCTTCTTAAACACCGTGGTGGGAAACATCATTTCATTCCCATCCGAGTATGAGAAAATTACGTGAACACTGTTAGCTTCAAGAAGGGCTGGGAGATCCTGCCCCTGCTGTATAGCTAAGTGCTGAAGAAAGAGGAGCGTGAAACTGGGGGTACAGCTGGCTGCCTCTGCCACGTCTTCACTATCACTGCGGTCATGTACTGCAGTCTGTGTCTGTAGGATGCCCTACCTGGGGAACTGGATGGGAGAAACAACAGGATGCTTTCCCCAGCTTTTCCCTGTCACTGATGACTGTGAGGCTAGGGCTGCTTGGAGAGGGAGGCGCAGAGACAAACCATCATTTCCCAAACTTGTTGGGAAAGATGAGACCGGCCTGCAATGGTCCAGCTCTCAAGTCATTACCGTGCTAAGCTGAAGGAAGACTGTGACTTTCAGCCCTTGAAATCCAGCACTTCTCCCAGGTGGCTTTCAGAATGGCAGACAAAAGGCTCTGATATATTCGACGGTGGTGCACTTCTGCATCTATTTTCTAAAGGTATGAAGTCTTATGGAAACTATGGCAGGATGTGTGGCCAGTGAAGAGAAAAGCCTGACCTAGAAAATGTATATAAACGAGACAGAAAATAAAGAAGCCTCTTCAAATACTCATTTTGCCCCCACAAAGAATTCTCACCGCTGTTCTTTAAGAGCGTGGCAAGGTAGACTGAGAAGGAACACACGGTGAATTCTTTTCTAGTCTGGTGAATGGATTTGGAGTTACATTTAAATGTCAAACACACTGGGCTCTAGACCCTCCTCCACCTTATTTATACCATTAGATGATAAAATGCATTAAATTCAATTGCATTAAATGCTTTGAGCTTTAGGGAGATAGCAAGTGCATACCTTCAAGCAAATCAGAATTCTGCTGAGTAAATGCATATATTTCAGAAGAGAAACTATTGAAAAGAAAGACTGGAAATGCCCATCATTTATTTTTTTAAATTCAATATTGATGTTATTCATCCAAAGCTCTACATTGAGAAATTCCAAACCCAGGGTCTCAGTCAGGAGCATCCTCAGTGATTGCAAAAACTCTATCAGCCTGACCTGTCTCTGTTTACGCAGGAAGTAAGTGTGCCTGTCAGAGGAAGTGCAGTCTCCTCAGCCTCCACACCTGCTCTGCTTCCTGCCCACTTCCTGCTGGCTGAGATCCCAAGCCTCCCACAGTTGTGTGCATAGCTTTCCAAAATGGTCCTGTTCTGCTTAAGTTAATGACATCTCGTTTCTGTTGCTTGCATATAAAAAATTCAGGCAAAAATACCCCTTTGCACCCGAGGACACAGGCTTAAGACGTTTCTATGAAATGGCAAAGACTGAATATTCACTGGTAATAGAGCACCCAGTAGAGAGCAATGCGGTGCTGATTTGCTTTCCTGCATAGGGTAACTTCCAAGAATTCTCCAATACAGAGACTTTTCTGTTTTTAAGGCACCTGCACTGTACTGGGGATGCTATCATGGAAATGCTGTGTTCACTTCACCCCCTTGCTGTTCAAGGCTTGTAGCAGTGACTATGATGCTTGGCACTCCCTTGATTACAGGCATGAGTCCAAACACCAACCGATGCCATGCTTAAGGTCAAGCTTGTCCAACATTTTGAATTGGGCTGAAATGTATGGAATCTAGATTGATCAGGCAATAGTACATTATTATTACTTCTTTCTAAGTACCTAGCCATGACCGAGAAGTGGACCAATTTAGAAACATCATAAACAAAAGCCACCAGTGACTCTTTCTGAATGAAAATTTTACCAACTCTACCTTCTTCTGACACCGACAACTTCAAGACACAATACTGCAGATCAGAACTATGTGGCAGGGGGTTCACCACAAACACGGTTGCTTCTGGGACCCCTGAGCCATCACAGCTTCATCTTGAGGATGTAAAGGGGCTAGTCCCCTCCCATCCTTCTGGCTCTTCCTCAGCAGAAATGAACACTGTTGCTAGAGCTACATCCCTGCACCTGTATGCCTGAGGAAGAAGGAATTAAGAGGTAATCTAGAAAGCAAAGTAAGAGAGGCAGAAGACTTGAGTGTGCTCCTTCACTTATCACAATAGCTTGTTTTCCTTTAAGCAAGCCAAAGGAAAAAAATGCCATAGCCAGTAAGGAAAAACCTACTTTGAATCTCCAAGAGGCTTCCAGGAAAACTAGCCTCCCTAAAGTAAGGCTTCAAGCAAAGCTTTATTTGACTTCCTGGGAGATTGTTTCTCTGCAGAGGGATTCTCATAAGTTACAAGCCACTTCTCTGAAAAAGCTGCTGCTGTCTGTGACCTCCATGAGTAATAAGCTACACTTGGAAGAAACACCTTGAGCCCCACAAGCTAAGACATCATCCCTTGAGAGCCTTTGCTTGCTAGACTTGGAGATATTCTGGGAAAGTGGCGTCTACATGAGTAAATGTCTTCTGGGCTCAGAAAGGTTTTCTCCCATAGAACTATGAAAACTTTTGCCTCCTGTACAACTTAATTTCATCACAAAATTTTGCAGATGTCTAAACTCAACAAACTGCATACATAAAATTATATATATATATATATATATAATCAGCTGCACTTCTATAAAATGTTTTAAAAGTCAACAATAAGAGAAAGTTTTCACACAAACTCTGTCTTTCCACTCCAAAGGTTATTCCACATCACCTTGGTCAGCTGGTTAATAATAACTATAAACCACACTCCCCAAATCCCTTCTTATCCTCTAGGATCACTCAAAACAACTGAAACCACATAAATACAACATAAAGTGGCCAAGGGTCTTCTGTCTTAAAGACACAACAAACCTCCAAGAGACATCAAGATGTATGTCTCCACTCTGAAAGACCCTGAGCCAAAATCTTTCTGCTCAAAACTCCTGGGAGCCTGAAAAGCTAGAACAGGGCATGACTAAAATATTCCATGTCTATTCCTTGCTCTTCTGGTATTTTTTTCCTCAACATTAAATTCACAACCTATCTCATTAAGTTCGAGGAATACTCAGACACTTATCATACATGAATAATTTATCTGCCCTTTCTTTCTTAGGATTTTTACATGAAATCATTGACACCACACTGCCCTGACTGAATCTGGTTCTCCTAAAGGCTTCCTTCCCACCGGCCCTGAGACGTGCCCATCCTCCATGTGCTAAGCTTACCATTTAGCTGGGCTCCAAGTCACCTGAACTTCCTGCACAGCCATTCTTGGAGTTTAACGTGTGTGTTTTGAATAGGGAAGACATTCAGTACAAACAGCAGGAGGCACAGGAACACAAGAGAATGAACCACAAGCATCTGAACTCCCCACCTTACCGCAGCCAGCCATGATTAGGAGAGGGTCATTCCAACGTTCTGCAGTTCATTTGTAAAATTCAGTTACTGGGCAAAGGCAGAGTGGCCACAGCATGTACTGCCCTAAGAACTGAGGACAAGCACTTAGCTATAACCAGGCAGTAAGCACCAAGGAACATATTTTATGTGCATATCTCTGTTGGTCATCATGATACCAGCATGAGCTCGTTTTCCAGACTCTAATTTAGGAAATAAAGAAAGTGAGAGTAACTTAAGACAGCCATTTACAATATGGGCAACAGAGTTACATGTATACTTCAGAAAAGAGAACATCCAAGCTGCCAGGAGCTAGGGGAAGGCTGCTCAACTTTCTCAGTCATCAGGAAAATTGAAGCCTCAAAGACTTGCAGTTACAAATCTATGTGTGGATAAGGACTGAGGATGCTCTGTGATGTTGAGGATGGGGGGCCTAAGCCAGCACCTCACTTTGGAGAGCTGGCAGTACCTACTGACCTTGAACGTTGCAATTCCACGGGCAGAAATACTTCAAGACGCAGACATAAGTTAGATATTCATAATAGTTACTATCCATAATAGCCCAAAACTCAGACAACCCAAATTCTTTTTTTTTTTTTTTTTGGTTTTTCGAGACAGGGTTTCTCTGTGTAGCTTTGCGCCTTTCCTGGAGCTCACTTGGTAGCCCAGGCTGGCCTCGAACTCACAGAGATCCGCCTGGCTCTGCCTCCCGAGTGCTGGGATTAAAGGCGTGCGCCACCAACGCCCGGCTTCCCAAATTCTTACTAGTGGTAGAAAGGATAAGGTATTGTATATACCTACAATAAAATGCTATACCAAAATGAATAATCCACACCACCCAGAATGATAAATGCTGATAGAAAGAAACTAGACACAAATGAATTTATACTGCATTACTCTGTTTGCAGAAATAAAAACAAGGCAATTCATATCTCGGTTGTTAGACATCAGCATAACAGTTTCCCTCAGGGACATGGGGTGGCAGGAGGGATCTGGCAGAGGATTCTTGGATGATGGTAATGACCAATGTATTCAGTTCATGAAAATTCACCGAGATCCACACTTAGGATGCATGCTGTGTGCAGGTTTACTTTCAACAAGTTTTCAAAAATTCATATTCTCACGAGGTTTGCATTTAGTACAATGGGGACAGGCTGCGACTGTAACAAGAGCAAATGCCTCATTTCTCAGCCGTGACTTTCTAGGTCCCTGGACCCACTACACAGCAACGTTTTTATCGCTGTGGAAAAGCAGGCTCCATGCTGTTCCCCTTTCACACTTCAATCTCCCATCCCCACTCACTGGATTGAACAACTCCTGCACTTACATTTAAGATGAGCAGAGTGTGTGTGTGTATGTGTGTACATGTGTGTATATGTATGTGTATATCTGTGTGTACATGTATGTATGTATGTATGTGTGTATGTATGTTTATGTGTGTATGTGTATATCTGTGTGTACGTGTATGTATGTATGTATGTGTGTATGTGTGTATGTATGTTTATGTGTGTATGTGTATATCTGTGTGTACGTGTATGTATGTGTGTATGTGTGTATGTATGTTTATGTGTGTATGTGTATATCTGTGTGTACATATGTGTGTGTATATGTTTGTGTATGTGTGTGTATATGGTGGGTGAGTGTACATGTGTGTATGTGTGTATATATGTGTGTGTACATGTATGTGTATGTATGTGTGTGTGTGTGTGTGTGTGTGTGTGTGTGTGTGTGTATGGTGGGTGAGTGCATGTGTGTGTGCAGGTGCAGGTGTGTTGTTCCTGGGGACAGTCGTTAGCCTTGTCTCTCACCTGAACCTGGACTCACTGATTAGGCTTGGCTAACTAACCAAGGAGGCATAGGGATACCTGTATCTCTATATCCCAGCACTGGGATTACAAGCACACATCATAATGCCCAGCATTTCACATGGCTTGGTCCTCCTGGGAGTCAAACTTGGGTCCCGATACTTGCACAGCAATCGTTGCTGACTGAGCCATCTCTCCTGGTAAAGCAAATGTCTCTATCACGGAGTTTTCAAACCTCCCAGGAGCTGTTGGACAGAATTCTGGGGTCCATGAAAGTAGACGGAAGAAATCCGAACTTTGTTTATGAAGCACTCACTGAGATTTGCTCTTTTCTTCAGCTAAGAATGTAGGCAATGATGCACAGTAGTCATGGAGGTTCCTAAGACTCATCCCCAGTAAAAAGTCACAGACTCATGTATGTTCCAGTAACAGGTACCTTGAAATACCAGTTACACAAACAATAACGGAAATTTTGGTCAAGTTGAATCTGCCATTCAATTTTGTCATTTCATATGTTAATAAAGAGATATACACTGTATATACTGCTGTGTCATAATTGTGTATTTTGACAGTTGTTTTTCAACAATTGTAATCTTCGGGGTTTAGTTTTAGGAACATCACCCTGAAATGGGAACCTGGTTTTCTAGACTTCCCAAGGGCTCACGGGATAAAAGGAGGGTTTACATGCTGCCTGTTTTCACTTGCCCCTCACAATGCCTCCTTGCAGCCCCACTCACAGGCTCTGAACTTTCAGGAGTCCCCTGCCTTCCTGTTTCCTGGAAGTAGGCGTGCCAGTAACCTAAGAGCTTCCTCCCAACCCCAGCTCTGGGGAAGCAATGGGAGGCACTGGGGAGCAGAGGGTACTGGTTTCTCCACCCTGTAGTCTCAAGGCATGACTGCTCTGTCCCTGTGCCTTGGCCATTTCTGCTGCCGCTCACCCATGGGTATTTTAAGCCCTACTGGTCCTTTAACTGACTGAGAGGGCTAGAAAGCATCCCTTTATCAAACTGTCCCCAGCTCACGTCTTTTGAGAAAAACATCTGCTCCTTGCTAGCCTGGTTCCATTCACAAACCGGGCTTACCTGGTAGCAAGAATATAACTGCACTCCCTTTTGGGGTAGCAAGTGGAGTGTGTGTGTGTGTGTGTGTGTGTGTGTGTGTGTGTGTGCGCAGACTGGGAAAAGACACCAGAGTCAGTACCCCAGAGACTCCCTGAACAACAGTTGTTTCTCCAGCTTTCCGATTCCCTGAAAAAACTCTGCCTGGTGTAGGATGTAGAACCAGGCAGGGGCATTGTGAAAGGGTCATACCTGAGCTGAGCATGTAAACAACCAGCAGGGACTGGCCAGGGGACCTCAGGGACAGTGCAAACAGAGGCACAAGGTGAGAGGGTTGCTGCCCGTGGTCCTCCGGCCACTCCCATGTTAATGTCACCTGGCAGTCCAAGCCACAGAAGGGAACAAAGCAAGTCTTTCTCTGAGAACACCGACGGGAAGAGCTGGTCTGCCTGAAGTGGATCCTCCACTAGGTGCGACACCCCACAGCTATCCTTACACATGCCTCAGCTTCTCCCGGGAGCCTCTGGCTTCCTCTGGCTCCACAGACAGCTGGAAAAGAAACTGATAAAGTTCTGCCTGCAAGGAAGATCATTTCTCCTCCGATATTTCCAGGCTCTTCCCCTCCCCTCTAATTCCCCTGGACAATGCTGGCTGACAGCCCTCTGATATGGAAGAGTGAGCGGAGACTGGCCAGGCAGGGAAGGAAGAAAGGCAGGAAGCCTGCCAGGAGCACACTTCCATATATCAGTATGAGCTCAAGATAAATAATCCCAGCCAGCCCGTGCAGCTATCAAACCAAAGGGCATGTTGCAGGTAGCAAGATAAATCGTTCCTGTCAAGGATGTCTTTGTTTGTCCCCGACAGCCTCTTACTATATCTCCCTCTCCTGACAAAGCGACTCCAGGAACAGGATTCTAACATGCATTGCCCTCTGGAAATGATAGCGCTAAAGGGAGAGAAAAATGAGCCTGAGATCCGGGGTCCATAAGCCGATACAATACGACTGGCGGTGGGACTACTCACTAAACACAGCTTAGAAGCAAAATCCATCGGAAACAATAGCTGTGTGTTATTTTCGTTCACCCAGACTCATCCCAGCTAGACAGGCCCGCAAATATGAATCGCTAGCGCTCCATCGACGGGTTCATATTGTGACTCTTACCCAGACGGACCTTTGTAGATCCCGCTCATCACAGGTGCCCCGATCATGAGGAGTGCGGCACAGTGGAAGGTCAGGTTCTTCATCTGAACGTAGAAACAGTCCTGATAGCTCTCCCAGAGTGTCAGGAAGAGACAAACCTTTATTTGCGGTAATATTTACAGCTGCATCTGACCCAACTTCTTGTAGTTCAGCAGTACAGCACTTGCCGAGTACACCCCAGGCCCTGGGTTTGATTCCCAGAACTAAGTGCATGTGCATATGTGTGTATGTACAACACACACACACACACACACACACACACACACACACACACGCACACACGCACACACGCACACACACGCACAATTTCATTCTATCAGTTCTGTTCCTCTAGAGAAACCTAATACACTCATCAACATGATTAGCCTGGGAAAGGGGTTAAGAGTTTCAGTTTGCTCCCTGATTCTATCACTTATCATGTAACTTTGACAATTATTTTATTTTTAATTTCCATTTTCCATCATTAAAATGCAAGTGGTAGCTTTGTCAGGATGATACATTTATACGGGATGTAGAGTGGCTCTGTTCTAGTTTGTCCCTCTGTTGTGACAAAACACTGACCAAAAGGCACTTGGGGAGAAAAGGGCTGCCGTTAGTTTCTAGGTCCCGGTCCCCCACTGAGGACAGTCAGGGCAGGGACTCAGGAACTGAAGCAGAGGGCATGGAGGAACGCTGCTCATAGGCCAGCTCCTTGTGGCTTTCTCGGCCTGCTTTTCTAGACAACCCAGGATCACGTGCCCAGGGGTGGCATGGCCCACAGTGGGCTGAGCCATGCCTCAGTGCCCACAGAAAATCTGGTGGAGGCATTTTCTCAGCTGAGGTTCCACTGCATAGATGACTCCAGCCTGTGTCAAGGGGACAAGAGAAAAACTAACCAGCACAAACATCCACAAAGTAGTGAGAGCTACAGTTTCTGAAACCTGCAAAAACCCAGTCAAGCACTCTGTCACCACATATCCAGTTGTGGCCTCCCTCACATTGCCAGTGCTTATCATCCAGGAGTCTCCCTGTGCCCCTGGCTGTGCCCATCTCTGCCACTTCCACCAGGACTCTAGGGAATACTACACAGTTGGATTCAGATCCTCGGACAGTTTTTTTGCCTAAGAACCAATACCTACTCATCCATAAGGGCTTCTCTCACATGGCTCTTCTTCTTGGAGACTTGTCTGAACAATCAAATCTCCCTCTTCCACACTCCTACAGTCCAGTGCATTTGCTCTACTCAGAATATGCTAATTGCGATGAAAATGGCCTCTAGAGGCTCACATGCTTGAATAATTGGTCCCCGGTTGGTGGAACTGTCTGGGAAGGATTAGGGGGTGTGGCCTTCCTAGAGGAGATATGCCACTGGGGTCATGCTTTGAGGTTTCAAAAGACTCCATTCCCAGTGTGCCCTCTCAGCCTCCTACTTATGGAGTAAGATGTGAGTTCTCGGCTGTTCTTGCCAAACACCTTTGCTCCACAATCCTGTACTCTAAACCTCTGGAATTGTAAGCCTAGTTTAAATGCTTTCTTTTACAAGTTAGTCATGAGTCTTTTGTCACAGCAGTAGAAAACTAACTAATACACATTCTGTTTTAAACTTTTTAAGATTTATTTAATTTTGTATGTATGAATGTTTTTCCTGCATGTATGTACATGTACCACACGGGTGCCTGGTGTCCTTGGAGGTCAGAAGAAAGCACTGGATCTCTTGGAACTGGAATTAGAATTGGAGGGCTCTGTAGCACTCTGCACAGGTCCAGTCACTGGCCAGGGACAATGGTGAGCTGTACACTGGGAATCGAACCTGGTCCTCTGAAAGAGCAGCAAGTGCTCTAAACCACTGAGCCACCTCTCCAGCCCCTCTGTCCACTTTTTCACTCATCTAGTCATCACAAAGTTTTCATGGAAAGTGCTGTGCTAGACGCTGAGTCTGGGCATTCTGAAAAGAAACTCCTGGGAGGCCATGACGTGGTGATGGGAATACTGAATGACTCTTCTATGTTTCTGGTCCAAGAACAGAGCAGAAACTTTGCAGGTTGATAACTAATTCTGAATCCAATCTGTGCAAAGAGATATGAGGGGTTAACCATATCTGGACCCAGCTGACTGGAGTCTCCTTTAAACCACTTTATCTGCAGGCAGCATAGACCCACAGGAATAGCCCTGCTGTCCCTGGCCCATGGCTGGACCTGTGCAGAGTGCCAGAGAGCCCTTCCCAGAAGACAGTCAAGAGGACAGTGCCCCAGACTGAGAGAGGCCACGGACCAAAGAAAAGAAGTTCAACAAAATAGAGTAAGTTTTGCATTTCGTGGGGAAACAGTACCACACTGACTCTTCTGTCACCATCAAACCTGCAACTTGGCAAATTTCCATTCCTTCATTGAAGCATGACAGTGCTTCGACATGACAGTGCCTCGGGGCCTTCCCACAGACGCTGGTGACACCAGGGCTGATTTATCTTTCTGTGAAGATCATCATTTTCAAGTTACCCAGCAGAAGCCCTGGTGATGAGTCAATATGGCTGTCCTCTGATTTGTTATGAGATATATAGCATGTGCGGTGTTGAATTTGTAGATTCACAAAAATTTAAAACAGGGAAAAATTAAATATAAGAGAACAACTTTAATTTGTCTTGAATTTTGTGAGGGGGGAAAGCAGAGCTGAAGGGCACAGGCAGAGGCATTGGTGTTACTGAAGGGCACAGGCAGAGGCATTGGTGTTACTGAAGGGCACAGGCAGAGGCGTTGGTGTTACTGAAGGGCACAGGCAGAGGTGTTGGTGTTACTGAAGGGGCACAGGCAGAGGCGTTGGTGTTACTGAAGGGCACAGGCAGAGGCATTGGTGTTACTGAAGGGCACAGGCAGAGGCGTTGGTGTTACTGAAGGGCACAGGCAGAGGCATTGGTGTTACTGAAGGGCACAGGCAGAGGCGTTGGTGTTACTGAAGGGCACAGGCAGAGGTGTTGGTGTTCCTGAAGGGCACAGGCAGAGGCGTTGGTGTTACTGAAGGGCACAGGCAGAGGTGTTGGTGTTACTGAAGGGCACAGGCAGAGGCGTTGGTGTTACTGAAGGGCACAGGCAGAGGCATTGGTGTTACTGAAGGGCACAGGCAGAGGCGTTGGTGTTACTGAAGGGCACAGGCAGAGGTGTTGGTGTTCCTGAAGGGCACAGGCAGAGGCGTTGGTGTTACTGAAGGGCACAGGCAGAGGCGTTGGCTTGGCTCTTGTGTTTGGCCAGAACCCAGAGAAGAGAAACCACCAAAGATGGGCAGAAGCAAATCAGGGAACAATTGGGGTACTCTTGCAGAGAAATTAGATAATCTGGATTTTAGTCTTATTCTTTTACTTAGCTGAGTGGCTTGACGGATCATTTGACCTCATTTTCCAACAACCACAAATGGGAATAATATTAATTCCTGCTTGACATGATCAAATCAGTAATAGACACATAAGTCCTTATAGGGGGCCTGGTGTACAGTGAGGTGTGATAACTGTTTTGTTTGTGCTTTTCAAGTTGGAACAAAGTAAATCACTGACCCCATGATTGGCCAATAGTTTCTGATGTGAGCTTTGATAAACTACACCAGTCATGAGACTTTTCTGTCACTTTCAGAAACAATAATCACGAGGACAGCTTTTACAATGAGCATTTATAATGCAGAAGCTAAGCACTGTGTGTGTTATATACACATTTATTCTCCATATTTTTCCTTTTAAAAGTTTTAATCTGTTTTAAATTTTTTGAGAATTTCATACACAAGTTCATATATTGACATTTCCACCTCTCCTCTTCCCTCCAATTCCTCTCATGTCATCATACCCCCTCTTGAATTTATGGCCTCTTTTGTAATTATTGTTGCTATACATATATATATATATATATATGTGTGTGTGTGTGTGTGTGTGTGTTGTATATAATCTACAGATTCCATTAGTGATGCATATATATGTATGTATTATATATGTGTGTGTTGTATATAATCTACAGATTCCATTAGTGATGCATATATATGCATGTATATGTGTATATATATGTATGTGTATATATGTATGTATATGTATATATGTATGTATATGTGTATATATGTATATATCTATATATATATATGGTCTAGGATAAATAGGAGGAAAGACCAGCACAAAGTGACACAGTTTAGACTGAGGCAAAGAGAAGCAGGCAGAACTGAAAGCCAGTATCCAGAACTCAGAGACAGGCTCACTCCAGTGTGGCCAGGATGAGCTATACACGTGGGCTGCATGCTCACACAACCCGCTGCTGTCCCCACGCCCTGATGAAACACCTGCTAAAGACACAGGTAAGGGTATCCACAGCGTGCTCAAAAGTGATTCTCCTGAGCTACACTCTACAGAAGACTTAGAAGTTAGTCAACATAAATTTAAACACACTGCAGAGGTGGTCCCTGTTAGTGGATAGCTGTTGGGGTCACTGTTGAGGTTTTTTTTTTTTTTCTCTCCCAGCTATGATTCTGGAGAAGGGTTGCTATCGACCCCAAACCATCCTTAGCAACAATGACATAAATTCTCCTCCAAGAGGCAGAACCACGGGTTTCCAAGTTCTTGAGGGGAGACAGGAGCCACTGGTATAAGAGGTCCATCATAAAGCACCCCCCCCCCCCCGCCTCAGCCAGGCAGTGGTGGCACGCGCCTTTAATCCCAGCACTGAGGAAGCAGAGCCAGGAAAATCTCTGTGGGTTCGAGGCCAGCCTGGTCTACAGAACAAGATCCAGGACAGGCTCCAAAGCTACATGTAGAAACCCTGTCTCAAAAGAAGAAAAGAAAAGAAAAGGCCCCCCTTTCTCAGTCAGACCTTTCTCCTGCCACACTTGAGAGCACCTCCCAGCCTCCTCCCCAAACTCCTGTCAGGAAGCCTCACTGCAAAGATGAGGAAATGAATCTAAAAACCGCATGGAAAACACCATGACAGTCAAGCATGCGGCTAAGCCCTACGGGCTGTCCTACATTCAACAAAGCACAAGACAGCAAATAGAATTACTTTTGGCATACTACATCTGCAGTGCATTGCAATTGCTTCTCTCTGAACACTACGTACGTGGAGAACTGTACAGACACAGCTTTTCTAGCCTGGGCACCTGCCGCAGAGACACTAGAAAATGTAGTTTATAAAGTGTAGGTTCATAAAGGATCTGAGAGCCAAACAATTAAACCTTCCTATGCCTCTGGGGACATCCCACTTTATGTCAACAAATGTTATGTCATCTCTAACCATGCCAATTTCCATTTAGGAGCTTCCAATTACTGGTGTGGCTAGGGGGTGAATTCCGGTTTGCAGGCTGATGGTTTCATTACCTCGTCCCTCACTCCTCTTCTCCCATTTGCACACCCCACCCGGCCCCAAGAAAAAGACATGGTCGCTTTTCCTGTGAGCGGCAAATAATCTTAAGGAAGCCACATCAACTTTCAGTCCTGCAAAGCTGGGTGCTATTTTCCATGGCTCCAAATGGCCTCTTTCGCACCATAAGAAAGAAACATATTTTGCTCTCGAACACACCATTGTTTCCCTGCAGGTAATAAAAAGTATTTTCGGTTGGGTCACCAGTTGTCCTGTGTGGCTGCAGATTCTTCCTTAATGTCTCCCCACCAGGGCATTGCGGCCTTGCTTGAGGAGAAGCGGATGACAGCGAAGCATACAGGGAATAATCAAAGGAAGCTAAAGATGGAATCTACTCTGCAATCTCATGCGTCACTACTGCAGGCGCAGTCGCCGGGGTCCCTGCATTACAAAGAGGCAGCTGTGTCAGCCTGAGAATTAGACAGATTATGCAACTAGCTTCCCAGGCCCCTGACATGCACAAATTAACATCTCATTCCCCACGGTCAGGGCAGTGGCTTGGAGACATGATTGATCGAGCGATTGGCCTCCCTGGGAAGGATGTGTCGAGAGTCTCCTCTAGCATTCTCCACTTGGTGATCTCAGCTTCTCACCACTCACAAATATTAGGGCTTGAGAACTGGGAGCATCAGACCGCATCGGGCATTCGGCTGGGTGGTTCCTTCACTTCCGCCTAGGAGGCACCAATTAACTGTCAAGTAAGGCTGGTGATTGCATGCCAGGTAGACTCCAGAGCATCAAAAGCCATATCCTGTCCAGTTACCAGCCATCCTCGCCCTTTGAGGGCTCTGTTTAGTTTTCTGTGCGAACTTTTATGTGTCAATGCATAGCACCCTTGGTTCGCAGGCAGGATCAAGCTTGAATCCACTTGGCTCGTTCCCCTGAAATGACTTCCTGGTTTGATTCTTTGTATAGCGTCATCCTTCAACCAACCACAATGGCCAAGACCTTGCCTGGTTCTGAAAGCTTGACATCGTATTGTTGGCTTGTCCTGGGAGGAGCCTACAAAGGTGTGTGGTGGAGACGGGAGGGCTTGCTCTAGGAACCCTCAGAGGGGCCATCTTTACCTACTTTTCCCAAGTCTTTCCACATATGGGCAGCAGCCTGAGTAGCGTCACAACCAAACTCCATGCTGTGTTCTCCCAGAGGTTAAAGTAGGGCAGGGGGGGGGGTGAGAGGGGGGAAATGTGTGTGAGTGCAAAATGTTTTCCTTTTATGGATGAGCATGCAGAGGAAGAGCTCAAATAATTCTTACTGCGCTTCTGGCTGATCAAATATGATAGATTGCTTTATGAGAAATTAAATAATTCCTAAACAAGAGAAGTCTTTGTGCCTTTTCTTCTAATGAGCCGAGGTGGGGTAAAATAATAGAGGGGGGAGAAAACACTGTTTGTCCAGAGTGGAATAACACTAGATAAATGTTCTATGGGAATGGCTGGGACATGCTTGCCCATTTAGCAAATACGCGGTTAGCCATTGCTTTGTCCCGGACACTGAAGGAGTGTATTTAATGGCATGAAGAAGGAGGTTGCCTGAAGCTACCACTCGGGATGGCCAACTGCATGCAGATCAAGAAGAGGGGCCAAGATGCTGGAGAGAAGTGAGTGATCTTAAGAAACGGGGAGTAGGGACCCCTGGAGGGTAGGGACAGGAAGCAAGGACAAGTGTACGCAAGCCTGTGAAGGGCTGCTGAAGAGGTCAGACTGCGTCTGTGTGGCCCTTAACTCGGGACCCACAGGTGGGCTTGGTAAGGAGGCAGAGTTGGGTTTCAATCAAAATAGGACCCTTGGCGACGTCATTCCTAAAGCCTTAGTATTGATTTTTTTTTCATCACTGCAAGTGTTCAAGAAAAAATGAACAGATACTTAGGTGCATGTTAAAGTGGAAAAGTGGAAATTCAAAAAACTCAAAAGAGGCTGAGCAAGTGAAAGTTCCCTGTGGTTCTGGAAGGTTCCAGAAGAAATCCTTGTACTTTTCCTTCTCTAGCAAACATTAAACTTGTTTAGTTTTAATAATTAATCATGCAAATTGTTTGACTTTTGCTGTACCCTGACATTTGTCAAGTGTTTGATCGAGGCTCTCTGTTTATTTCATTTTATAAATAAGAAAACTGATAACATTTGAATTAAATAAAACAAGAATTTCAAAAGAAGGCTCACTGCCTAATGAGGTCTCATTTTCTGAACTCCATGTGAATACAGATGCTCACTGTATCTGTCCATCTATCTACCTAATTGGAAGGCAGCAACAGAATTATAAAAGGAAAAATATTAAAATTAGAATAATGAAGCTCTGTCTTTCTACTTCAGATCTCAAACTTACGTAAGAATAATAAAAACAGCCTTAAGCTAAGGAATTTTTCAGTTGGCTTCTGGATTTTCTTTAACCTTCTGAACATTATATAATTACAACTCAAATTGGCATCAGATAAACCACATTTCCCAGTGTCTCTCTCTTTCCTACTCTACCATGTCCATTCTCCAAGCCATTCTGGGTAGTAAGAATTGAAAGCAAACAACAGCCAAGTTTCTATATAATCAAACCCACCAGCCTTCTCAAGCTGCCCTCTGTCTTTGAATTCTCCCTTGACGACTCACCCAACCTCCTCCAATGCCCGTGTGCACACACAGGCACGTGGAAACACATACATTCCTCTGGAACATTCACTGCCCAGCGTCCACAGGCATTGAGCCCTGGCAAGTTATATAGTATCAGAAAATCTGTATCTATTCCAGTAGCTATGAGAAAGAACTTCCCTGGGAATTCGGTGAGATGACCACCCAGAATCAGAATAACACTTATTCAAGACATTTAAAGCCCGCCAGACAAAACTCCCAAGGTTGTGATGTGAAGATCGATCCTCCTCCAGCAAAGAAATGGACTAGGTGATTTAATGTGCCTTTCCCATTGCTAATTTCTATGATCTGGAGATTAATTTACATGCAGATATAATTTATTTGAATAATGTCTCAAGAAAAGAACTTGGTTGCTATTTCAATAGGTGCCAGGGTGTGAAAAATTATTGTCATAATTACAGTAACTGGAATTGATCTTGTAAAAATATTTTTGCAGAATATTAAACAGTTCCACAGTGACTAGGACCACACAGAGACGCGTGCATGTGCACACACACACACACACACATTCACACACACCATAATAAGATCCCATTTATCATTCATGTATAGTCTTCCTAGACTAAAAAATGTATACAAAATGCTGTTGGGTTAGGGTGAATTTGGAACAGTTCAGCCTGATTATCATAGCTAAAGAAGAGATGGGACAGGCACAGCTTTCCGTGTTAGCCAGCTGTCTGCAGCTGTGACAAAGTACCTGAGGAAACAGCTTAAAGCAGGAAGGATTTACTTGGACCCGTGATCTCCAAGGGTCCAGCCCACAGCTCCATTGTTACAGTCCTGAGGTGAGACAGATCATGGCAGTAGGGGTGTGTGGCAGAGGAGATTGCTCACCACATGGCAGCCAGGAAGCATAGACGAACAGGAAGATATGAGGTACATCCTTCAAAGGCACACCCCCAGCCACTCCCTCTCCAGCTTCCTGAGTCTCCACTGTCTCCTAGCAAAACATTCAGTCATGAATCCATGGATGGACTTACCCGTTGACTAGGTCAGTATCCTCATGATTCAATCAGCTCCTAAAAACCCCAGTTGTGAAAACAGCATTGAGCACAAAACTTTCAACACACACCCTATTGTGGGGCCACTTCATACATACCATAACTCTGCTTATCACTGGAAGGGGACTGAATGCCGAAACAGATTCTCAAAACCACAGCACTGAGAACACAGCAGGGTGGGAGTATCTCTTAAGCATTGCATTCTAGAATCCTTGCCTGTTCACAGACAAGGGTTTGCGTCATGTTCAGGAACAATTTCTTGATAGTTGGGGTAAAATAAATATTCTAGTTCCAATAAACACGTGATTCAGTACGCACAGGTTGCCCTGGTGGTACTAAAAATGGCAACCCAGCCAGAAAGCAGAGATGCAGCAGAGCCATGCGCCATAGCAACTTCCTATTTTATTGTTTTTCCATAAAGGAAGGCATACCAAAATGAGTCTACCTCCTACTTTCCAAACACCAATCAAAAATGTAGTAACCCATACACACTTTGTCCTGCATCTCCTATTTATTCTGTATTTTATGAGCATTGTATAAAATCCTTATTAAGATGTATAGCAGAATCATAACCTTCATGTTAAAGACGAAGAAACTGGGAGTCGGGGAGGTTTATTGTCTTCACCAGATAATGAAGAGACAGAATGAAAGTACCACTTAACTCCGAAGCCCAAGCCATTTCATCTGCACGTCTCAGGAGCCATGGGGATGTCTGCAAGAAAGCTGCCCCTATTGAGAAACTGTGGATGATGAATCTGGCTTTTTAAGGTTTAGGTTTCTGATTGGACACAGTTTTTCTCTCAAGTCATTTTGCAGCTCCAAGCTTAATGTGACAGCCCTAGGAGAGAATGTCACCATCTTGATTTTACAAAACAAAAGACTAATACTGTAATATCTCACATGCAGACTATATTTTAACACACTTCAGTGGCCTCAGCTCATAGGTAGAGATAAATACTATGAGGATTTCAGACAGCATGAGAACAGGGTATGGAGTCCTATCCTGGGACTCTTGAAGTCCATCCTGGAGAGGTTGTAAAGCTTCCCAGCTCTTGGTCCAGAGTCTTCCTCACCTGGATGTCCCAGCTGGAGAGCCCCCTGTAGGTAGGTTCTGCCTGCCCACTTATGACATCTTTGTGTCACAGTTAACTATTGTCAGCTTAGCCAACGACCACAACAGACTTCATCCCAAGGACAGCCAGAGCTGCTTTGAGACACAACCCCCAGAAGTCTTCTAAAGCAGCTGCTCACATCCCGGCATGCAGTAACCAACTCACAGAGGCATACCCAGTACCTACAACAAGTGAGGCCCGAGGGAAGCCCAGAGCAGGAGGTGGGGACCTTGCCCAGAGACCCTGCACTCCAGTTGGGGATTTTAAAAGACAAGCAGTGAGCACAGAATAAGTGACCAGTGGCAGCTCTGGCCTGGGTCCATCCCAGGGACAAACCTTCTCTTAGGCAGAAGGGACAACAGAATCTGCTCTGAAATAAAATAGCCGTCCTTGGCACACGGCGGGTACACAATGACAATCACTTTCCTTCTTCCCCTCTCTGGCCCAGGACTCCAGGGAGCCACAGGAAGTCATCTTCACAGCTTCACCTTCCCTCTCGAGGTCTGATAAGGTGACTTCTGTGTCTTTTTGAACACCAGGATTCAATGACAGCCTGGCTCTGTCTTGATAACCTGCCCACAACCCATTACCTTAACAACTGAGTGTTTCAGCTTCCTGCCTTGTTTTTGTTTGTCATGCTCCAAATAGCAAGTGTCACAGTCCAGTAAGTGGCAAGGAGCCTGCTCCATTGATGGGCTTGGCCTGGATACTGCTCTTCCAGATAGAGCCTGCTCCTTGATTGTTCATTGCCTAGATCTGTCTATCTGCCCTTTGAGTTACCCAACTAGATCACAAGGATCAACTCACTGATGCTTATTATCTGCCTAGCATAAGTAAGTGTGGCTAAGACGTTCCCAAACCATGTCCAAGTTCTAGAGAATAGATGATATGATCAGCCAGTGACAGCCATCTTTGGGATAGAAGATGGACCTGATAACAGGAGAGTTGTATCCTTCCGTCCCTGTCTCATGGTCTATTATCTCACACTTACCCTCCTCACTGGGTTCTGTGTTGAACTGCCACAGTTAACAGCTTCCCAGTACTTGAACTTGGATCTATCCCTCTGATCCCACAGGAGACCAGAGATAGATTCTGATTCAAATCTAAATCTCTGGTTTCAGTATTCTATTGAAAAAACCCGGGCTTATCATCATTAAAACTAGTTCAGAGGGAAGGATTCAGAGAACTAGTAATAAGACAATGGGAAAACATCCAGTGCATGCTAGAAGAAATACATTCACAGATGTGGCATCCTGGAACTGCAGAAAAAGTGCAAGCATCAGCATCAGCATCACCGTGAGTGACAGAGGCCATCATTCCAATCTGCCCACAATAATGTACATCGGAATTGATCGCTATCCTCTAGGATGACTAGTTTCTGTCTAGCTCTTCCAAAGGAACTAGATATAGGCTTTTTACTCCTGAGTTATTGGCAATCTTCATTAGCGATATTAATTTGCCATCTAAGTTTAGCAATATAAAAACTCAGGTGTATTTGCAGCCCCAGTTTTCCAGAGGCCTCTCATTCACGTTTTCCCATTTTGTTACTGCCCTTAGCTAATTAAGAACTGTCATTTCCATGCATATTTTACTCTACAGGTTAGTTAGGAAGGTTAATTGTCTACTCTTTTTATTTAGCTTTTCTACCTTCATGAAACAAGACGTCAAGGTGCCATGAGGTTTATTTGGTCTATAGATAAACAGTGTTTACCACTGAAAATCTGTAAGAATTGTAAAACAGAGAGCTACATAGATATTTCTGGAATTTTCTGCCCTGCGTTTTCCTAGCCTTCTTTTCAGTTCAATTTTGGGGAAACAAAGTTTACATACCAGAAAATCAATATCTCTCCAGTTAGACAGTCCTGAAGTTTAATCCATCACAATGACCCCAAGATATATCCCTATTTAACAAGCCTGTTTCCACTCAGGCTGGATTCCCGGAGTGTGTGTTTCTGCTGTTTGCCAGCCTCTGCCACATGGAGGGGAGAGCTGCCTTGTCTCTGTACCCTAAGAGGCACTTGAGTGGGGCAGAATAAGACCTGCCTATGATTAGAAAGCACATTCAAAAACTTAAAATTTGGGGGCATGTATTTCTCCAAAGCTATTTTGTTACAACATAATGTTATAAACCTGTTTGAATAAACTGGAACCTAACTGCTAGTCATAGTTGGATATTCATGGTCCAGGGTGGGAAGCCATCATGTATTTGTAAGGAGTTTCTACAAATGTTTTGTTTTTTGATCCATACTAGAGGCTTTGACTTTTGACTTATTAATACTGAGGTTTCCTTTGTCAAAATGAGATCATTCATAATCAGCATAACTAATGCTAGAAATGAGTTACCATTGGTGAATAATGGTGTCCAGTCGGCAGACTGGGGCACACTCCCACCTGTTCATGGAAACAGTGTAGCAGTATAATGAAGCGTCTCCCCATGGCCTCATCTCTAAACATCCTGATGCCACCGAGTGTGTGTGGGTGTCTGCACGTGAGTGCAGGTGCCCTAGGAAGCCAGAGGCAGCGGCTCTCCCTAGAGCCGGAGTTACAGGTGGTTTTGAGTCCCAAGACATGGGTTCCGGGACTCAAACTCAAGTCCTCTGCAAGAGCAGCAGGTGCCCTTCACTGCTGAGCCGTCTCTCCAGCCTGTCAGGGGTGCTTGACTTCACAGTCATTCTCTGGCGCTGGAACACTGCCATCCTGCCTCAGAGGCATCACCATTCTGGTAAGGCACTGGGGGCATGGAGGCTGGGGAAAGGCTCAGGGGACAGAACTAGAGCTCTGCCCACACAGAACAAGCTATGTGATTGTGCTTGATAAGGATCATACGAGCAGATGTTCTAGCTCATGACCTGCTGTCATTATAACCTGGAACCACAAGTGTGGGTCTGGGGATCAGTCTGCAATTATCACACCCTGTGTCTGGGGGATGGGTACTGAGATCTACCCCAGGAGCACATCCAAGTTGATCAGGCCTATTCACAAAAGGCACTCATTTGAGCATGGTGCATGTTGCGAGTCAATTTTACAATCTCTGTTCTACGAAGTCTACCCTATGCTAGTGGGGTCGATATCGGGAACAAGATCAATATTCAGGAGTTATAAAGCACATTGGAAAACAATGTGAGGCAATGATTTTACATGTTATACATCATCTCTACTTAATCTGCAACCAAATTGTGAAAACTCTACACTTACATCTGTCCAACAAAAAGTACAGGTGGGGCTGGAAGATGAGTCAGTCAGTAAACGGTTCACCACACAAATATGAGGACCTGAGTTCAGAGTCCCCACACTCATGTCACAGTCAGGCACAGCACCCACCGCATCTGCAATCCCAGGACTAGGGAGGTGGAGATGAGAGGATTCCTGGAGCCCACTGGTCAGCCAGTCCAGCCAAATCAATTAAATCCAGTTTTAGCAAAGAATCCTGCCTTGAAAAATATGGTGGGAAGTGGTGGACAAAGATATGCAATGTCTGCCTGTCCTCTATGTGCACACGAGCGCGCATGCATGCAACAACACACACATACATACACACACACACACACACACACACACACACACACAGTAAAATAAAAACCAAGTCCAACTGTTATGCAGACCCAAATAGGGTTGGCTGGTTTTGCATTGGGGTACTGGTTGGTGGTACACACAGGGGTGTGTGTCGCCTGCCCCTGCACACACGGCACTCTTTCACAGTGCTTTGTACTGAGTGGATAAGGAAGGTGGATGTCCACATTTTCCACATCCCATTGGTGGCCCTTTAGACTGTAGAGAAAGAAATCTGGTACAGACAGAGGGCAGTGCAGAGAAAAAACAGCCAATGAGGTGGGAGAACGTTATGAAGTACCTAGAGCCAGGAAATCATTGAGAATCAGAAAACTGAACAAAGTACCCGAAAGCTAGAGTTCAAGCTGGAAGAACTGAGGGTTCTTGTGACTGGAAATACTAAAATTACAACAATTTGAGGTTACTAATGCTGCCTTGGAATATAAGCCTCTGTGTTTATCTATTGGAGTCTACTCCAGATTCTCACAGAGTCATTCGCCTAAATCAGAGAACTGGTTCCCTGTCTAAGGTCACTGATTTCTCTAGGTGCAGTTTTGCCCTCAGAGAACAAGACAGCAGTGTCAAGGAGCCTCAGGAGGAGCTACCAAAGGACCATGTGAACTTCCCTCCCGCTCATGGCTCAAACTGTGGAGCCACTCCCTTGATGACATGCTGAGATCAGGCCAGCCCAGGTTCTCATTGGCAAAGGGGTAGGCAAGTAGATGTTCTCCCAGCTGAAGATGGCCATGCAACCATTCCAGCCTGATTCTGGCTCACAGGCTCCAGATCTGTGGCTCACAGCTAGGGTCTGGGCTACCTGCTGACAAACCCCTGTCATCCCAACCTGTCTGTCATTTCCTATCCTTCTATGCCAACGCTCTATCTTGAGACAGTTTTTACTTGCTCTTAAGAGTTATTTTCCTAGTCAAATACTATTTTAGCACCCATCTCTTGTCCCCCCCAGAGCCATTACCTTAAGTGACTTGAATTTATACTAAGCAAAGTGAAATTATTTAAGTACAAATATACAGATGAGTAGCATGAATCTTAAAAGGTCTTATTAATAAAATCAAACCTGAAGCCAGGTATTGGGGTGAATGCTGGATGGTCAGAGAAGCAGAACAAGCCACAGCCACCTCTCCTCGCCAGTTCCTCAGCTGATCCTGTTTCCTCAGACTGAAAGCCTCTGTGCCCTCATCCGGAATGAATCTCAGCTGAACTGCTGCTAAAAGCCTAAAAGCTTAACCAGGATCTACTTCCTCCTCATCCTCACACCTTAAATACCTTCCTGCTTTCTGCCATCACTCCCTGGGATTAAAGGCTCACTTCCTGGGATTAAAGGTGTGAGTCACCATGCCTAGCTGTTTCCAGTGTGGCCTTGAACTCACAGAGATCCAAATGGATCTCTGCCTTTGGAATGCTAGGATTAAAGGCATCTGTGCCACCATTTTCTGGCCTCTGTATCTAGTGGCTGTTCTGTTCTCTGACCCCAGGTAAGTTTATTAGGGTGCACAATATTTTGGGGAACACAATATCACCACACAGATGAATATAATTTATACCCTTTAATTTTCACATGGAATAATAGCATCATATTCATAAACAATATTTCTACCAAATTTCTCAACTAGATTAAACTGCTTCAAAAGCTGGAGCTGACAGACCGGAGCAAGTGTTTGCACCCCAGAGATTGGCAAGTACTGCAAAGAGTGGCCTTTAGTGCAAGGGCCGGCCGGCAGTTACCACTCAAGAAATGTGAGCTGTTAACAGGAAAGGCAAAGAAGTGAGGGAGGAGATGTGGCTGGGCAGTTCAGATGCTCTTCCAGAGGACCCAGGTTCAATTCCCAGGACTCACACATCGGCTCACAACTGTCTGTAACTCCAGTTCCAAGGGACCCTCTTCTGGCTCTGAGGGCACAGGCACCTAAGTGCTCAGACATACATGCAGGAAAACATTCAAACACATAAAACAAAATGAATCTTAAAAAAAAAAAAGGCAAAGAGAGGATCTCTAGCCAGTTAGAAGACGTCCCCCTTAAGAAAAGCAAAAACAAAGAAAAATACCAGCGTTCCAATCACACCGAGAAAATTTCAAGTCAGACTATTCTTTAAAAGTAAGTGAGCTTGCCGGGCGTTGGTGGCGCACGCCTTTAATCCCAGCACTCGGGAGGCAGAGGCAGGCGGATCTTTGTGAGTTCGAGGCCAGCCTGGGCTACCAAGTGAGTTCCAGGAAAGGCGCAAAGCTACACAGAGAAACCCTGTCTCGAAAAACCAAAAAAAAAAAAAAAAAAAGTAAGTGAGCTTAAATTACACACATACCAAACCTCTCCATCCACAGCCAGCTTTAACAATTTATGTGCTCTTAGCCAGAAGCATCTCGCATGTTTCAACCTATGACAAGACAGGCGCCTCATAGAAAATACATCACACATTTCTCCTTTTGCACTTGCTCAACGGTCCTGCCAAACTCAAGGACATGGGAGCTGCATATTTCTCTTCAAGTCTGCAAATGAGTACCTGCTTGGGAATCAGTTCAAGGACCAAACACATAGTCTGAAACACAAATATCTCAAGGATATAATTTTAAAGAAATGGCTGACAGCCTCTTCCTCCCCAACCGAGGAAGAAATCGACGGACTATAGACTCTTGTGCCCTTCGAGTTTTGTCTGTAAAGCCGATGGGTGCAGAGCGAGAGAAATCAATCAAACATGCCTTTCCCTTTCATTTTCACACTTATTGATAGAATTTAAAATCAAGTTAAATTTCCTACAGGCCTCACTGTGGCATCTCCTTAGATGGGGTGAAAATGGAGCCAGTGGATTTTCACTGTCTTAGTGGATGTATTCTAGTTTTCAGTATTAGTAGGTTTAGAGGGGATTGAAAAAGGCCCGATTCAAATGACTAAAGACTATGAATGAATCAAAGACCCAGAGATATGACAATGTGCTATGGGGAATCCTAGGTACTTCAGAAACATTGTTAACAATGCTCTAAAACTCCCTCTTGCCACCCATCCTCAAGGATGTAACTCGGGCCCACATCATGAAACAAAACAATTAGTGACCACTAGGTTCTGCAAGTCTCTGCCAAATCATCCACACCAAAGGCCTGGGGCTTTATCTATACTTCTATAGAAGGTTTTATTGTTTTAACACTATCTATATAATTCAGGGGAAAAAAAAGGGAAAACTAGCCACCATTAATGCACCAGCACCCTACCTCTCTCTGATAACCATTGCCAGTTTCTCTTGGCACAAAAAGAATCTGTCTCAGCATAGGGCACAGTTGACCTGATGACTTTTCTGAGTGCTTTACTTTGGATGGGACTGAATAACACCACATCTTAATGGTTCAATCAAGAGTCTGGGGGTAGGCACAGCTAGGTGGCACATGTGCCTCTCCCAGAGAAAAGGAAGGTTTGCGGCATTACGCACCAGGGTGAGAGTGGAGGAATTATGTTGCTCCAAAGATAAGATTAATCAGGGAACCTGGTAGCCTTGGAAGCACGTTCATGAGGACATAGTTGCCTATTCACCAAGAAAAAAACAAGAATAGCACGTCCTTTTCTAACTCCAGCTCCACTCACAGCCTCCCCCACCCCCAAAAAAGGGTTTATGTGCCACAGAGCTGTGTGAGTTCTTATCAGTGAGGCTTGCCGTGAGCTCCACCCCTGCACCCTCTAGGTAGGGCTCAGGAAAGGGAAAGAGGAGAGTGAGGAGGTGTTGCAGGAGACATATTTACTGTCCACAACCCAGAACATACAGACAAAGGAGAAGAGTGAGTGAGCCCGGCAGCCTGGCAGTTCCCCCTCAGCTGACTAGGGTGTGTGCGGCTCAGGTCCTGGTCCTCCTGCTCGCTTTCTTTTTGGAGTGCTCAGTGCCCAGCCAAGCTCGTCCCCACCCCTCCTCCATCAGTGACTGTGTGCCCTGCTTGCCTATACAGCACAGCGGCTGCATCACATGTCTGCCCTACGGCCATCCTTGCATAAAGACTGCCCAGAAATGGTACTTGAGGTCAGCAGATTGTCTCTGAGCCCCAGAACTGACAGGCTTTAGGGGTGAAGGGACATAAGAATCAATCCAGTTTTCACTACTTACCACCCCTCTCACTTTGGAAGAATCATCCTCTCTCTGAGAAACAGTTTTTGCATCTACAGGTGAGGATAAATCCTTTCCCTGTGCCTGCAGATCGGACAGGAGGATGGATATGCGGTGACTGGCACACAAGAAGCTATAATCTCACTGAGAAGCATCAGATACAGGATTAATTACAACTAATTTTAAATAAGTTGAGAGGACCTCAAGAGGCCCTAAACCAGGAGATAGAGTCATGTGACTGAGGAGATGCAAGAGGAGAAGAGGGGACAATCTGGACCAAAGGAAATCCCGTGGCTGTTCTAAACCCAACACCTTTATGGTTGGTAGGATGGTTGAGGGTAGAGACGGGATTCAGCTGCACAGCACATGCAGTGGAGACGCTCGACACTTGACAGGAACACAGGTCTGCTCTTGAAGCCTTCCAAGTCAGGGAAGCACGTTTCATGGCACATCCATGATTGCTGGGAGAGGCTTAGTTGGTGGTTCCATGGTGAGGAATAAATGGAACACACTCAGCTCAGAGGTCTGTTTCCTTCGCGCAATTTTGCTCCTTCCAAGGGAAGCAGAGGCTTACCTCACCCCACTCCCTTCCTCAATCCACAGAAAGCCAGCCTTCATCCAGCTCAGGCAAGGGCAGAGAAGCAAATCTGATCAAATACGTCCTCTAATGGAGCCATTTTGAGTAGCAAAAGACAATACTTTGAACTCTCCTGTCCTTCAGTCTCATCTTATGTATTCATTTATTTTAGACACGGTCTCTTTATGTGGCCCAGGCTGGTTTTGAGTTGGCAATCCTCCTGCCTCAGACCCTCTAGTGCTAGAATTTTGGTGCAGACCACAACACAGGGCTTTTCTCTTGTTTAAGTCTTAGCTTCCCAAATGTGCAGGCACCGTAAATGTGCTATTTATTTGCCCCTTCAAAGATTCCACTTTGTCTGACAGGTATTTGTGGATTCTAGAAAACTAATAAAAAGATGAAAAACTCAAAGCAATCTAGCTATGGCAAAGTAATACTAATTACACTGACTGGCAGAAAATAACACTGACTAAGTCATACACAACACACAGGGACTAACAAAAGTATCATTAGTGTGGACCATCTTGGTTTTCCTTGATAACTTCTAGGATTATAACACTAAATGCATTCTAATGTGCTTCTTCTGTACTTCTAGAATGCAAATATTACAAAAAAGGAAAGAGACGAGTATAAATAACCACTCCAGTGGGTACAGCTTAAGCAACTTGATTTAACCTTGGTTTTTGTTCCCAGCCAAGAGCTGCACACACTCGGGGCCTCCTGCTCTGACCTCAAGGAGGTTGTCTCACTGCTTAGTTTCATAGGCACCGAGGGATCTGCACCTTCCACCCTGGGGAGGTGGTTATTTAGAGAGAAACCAGTTAAGATGTGAAGTCCATCAACAGTAGAAGCTCTCTGGATGACCCAGAGGGCCCACTTCTGGAAGAGAAAATAGGATTTTAATTGGCAGGTTCGATCCCGGGTCCCTCTCTAGGGCCTCGACCCAGAGGTCATGAACTGTGTGGTGCTGCACGACTCCAAACCGCTTCTAAAGCAGCTCACATCTGACCTCCATGGAATGCATTCCAGGCTTCAAGGTCATCCCATGGCCCAATCCCAATTGATCCGCCCCATCTCTCAGCCTATCCATGCTTATGACTTTAATAACGAAGCACCAATTGTACCAGTCTCCCTCCAGACCTGTCCAAACGCATCTGCTCTGTCCTCAGCACCGGTGCCTCTGGGCAGGTCCCTGCTCCTCGTGTACAGACACAAAGACGATCACAGTCAGCCTGGGACCGTGACTAGGGTTTTTCCTTGACCCCATCGAAGGATGCTGTAAGTTCAGGGGCTCTGTTCGGGAGTGAAGCCCTTAGCTTTAGGCTTTGTTCACTCCTCAATCCCTCGTGCTCCGAAGAGCGGCTAGTGTCAATGTTTGAGAAACATTTGCAAACCAGTAAAGGAAGTACTTAAAACTTTGAAAGCAAATCCCCACCCACTTGGAAACTTTCAGGAAATACTCTACGAACTGTAAAGACGATGATGGGGATGAAAGGGCCCTGCTTATAAAGCGATAAAACGCCATGACTCCAACTCTGCTAGATCTGCACCCGGGAAGGTACTTCTTTCACCACACCCGATGACCTGAGATGATGTTGTGTTTACTGTGTTTGGCTGCTGAGAATAAACCGCTCCCTGATGCCACCTGTGTTCTCTGGCCATACTGGATTACATCAGGCACACGGCAGAGCCAGAAGTGAACTTTAATGAGTGACATTGATCAGCACCTTGCTTTCCCTTGGCTTCTGTGATTGGCTCAGAAATAACCCAAGAGGCCAAGACTCACTCTAAAGCCGGGAGATGTGAAGAGAGGCTTCGTGTGTTTTAAAGGAATCGTTCTCCGTGGTTTAGTGTCTGCTACTTAGAGTCAGGCTCTGGCCCCAACCTCCACCCCTGCAGGACAGAAGCCCAGGAACTGCCAGCAGCTCTCTTGTGACCATAAGACAAAATATCCCTAGAGGAAAACAGACCCACCAGAGACAGAAGAGAAAGGCAGAGATAAGCAACGGCATCAGGGAGCCCCTGGCCACCTGACCCTCCTCTGTGACTTCTCAGTTGCCCGAACTAAGAAAGACCTTACTGTTTTAGCCAACTTCAGATCCGGTTTTGGTTACAGTCACATGACTAAAGCCAAACTCGCTGACCTGAGCAAGGCAACATTGAGTAAATTGCAAGTGACTTCTGCAGAAAGCAGAGAGACAACGCAAACCACTTTTGGGTTATTGGGTCAACTCCGGCCATTTCAGCCTCCCTGAGTTCATTCTGTAAGTATGTTCAAGACAGTGCCCACACAGTGGCCCTCGCCAGTGCCCACACAGTGGGTCTAGCCAGTGCCCACACAGTGGGTCTAGCCAGTGCCCACACAGTGGCCCTGCTCTCTAGAAGCTCCTAAATAACACAGAACACACAAAATAAGGATTTAAATATTAAATAATTATGTTCTACTGGTAGACTTCTAATTTCTCTCTCTCTCTCTCTCTCTCTCTCTCTCTCTCTCTCTCTCTCTCTGTGTGTGTGTGTGTGTGTGTGTGTGTGTGTGTGTGTGTGTGTGTGTGTAAATTTTGGTGTTTAAGGTGCTGTTTTGTTTTTTGTTTGAGACAAGGCCTTGTATTGCAAGACCAGCTGGCCTCCCAATCAGTGAGGCTTCTGCCTGCTTCCTGAGACCCGAGGCGACAGGTGTGCAGCAGTACACCAAGTGTGAAGCAAGCCTATGACCACAGGTGTGCTAGCAGTGAGTGTCACACCGCATGGGCGCCGCTGTAAAACTTAGTGAATCAGACCTGTAGGGAGCTGTCGTCGGTAAAGTGCTTTCTGAACAAGTATAAGGACCTAAGTTTGGACCCCTCACACCCATGTAAAGAGCTAAGCTTGGCACTGCTGTGGGAGTGGAGACAGGAGGATCCCTGAGAACTGCCAGCCAGCCTAGGCTAATCAAATGAAGAGTGGTTGAAGAAGATACCCAACACTGACCTCAGGGCTCCATAGGCACATGTGCATGCCCACCTATACATGAACACACACACACACACAAGAGAGAGAGAGAGAGAGAGAGAGAGAGAGAGAGAGAGAGAGAGAGAGAGAGAGAGAGAGAGAGACACGAGGGATAGACTTTGGAAAAAGAAAATAAATAAAAATATCTGCAGCCCACATCCATGCACAAAGTTTTTTGTAAATATTAACAGCCAATATATATCTGACATCTGCCCTATACCTCTGCTGGTATATGCCGAGCACTTTGTGCACACTTTCTCAGTCTCTAGCATAAATTATTAATCACATTTTAAAGGTACGGATACTGTTGTGATTTGAAAGTGAATTCTTCCCAGTAGGCTCATATAATGAACACCTGATTGCCAGTTAGTCCTGCGGTCTGAGAAGGTTATGGAACCCTTGGCGGGTGGGCTTTTCTAAGAAAAGTGGGTCACTCAGGGCAGGCCTTAGGCTCTCTAGTCTGCTCTGCATCCTGTTTGCACTCTGCTTCCTGACTGTGGACACAAGCCGGCTGCTTCCTCACACCTCTGCTGCTGCTGCCTGTGTCTTCCCTGCCAGGATGGACTCTGTCCCTTCTTAAACCATAAGCCAAAGTCAACCTTCCCTCCCTTGAGCTGTTTCTTGTCGGGTCACAGCAGCAAGATAAGCCGTGGATACATAGTCACCAGCATACAGACAATGCCACTGAGTGCCCCCAATCCACACAGGAAGAAAACAGAGGGTCGGGGGACAGGCAGTGTGAGTGCAGACTGGACCCCCTGCTTCTGTATTATTATTCTGCTGAAAGACTTCATACAGTGCAGAAGGCAGAATCTCCTCCCAATGATGCTCATGCCCCCGTCCCCAGAACTTGTAACTGTTAGCTATCACAGCAAATGGGATTTGAGGTCATTAATCATCTACCTGGGGACAGGAAGATTACCCTGGACTCCTGGATGGGGCCAGTGGAGTGACAGACCTTAAATTCCAAAGGAAGGGCCTAGAGAGATGTCTCAGCGGGTAATGACACTTGCTATGTGGGCAGGAGGATCTACCTACAAGTCCTCAGGATCCATGTAAAATGCTGGGTGTGGCCATGAGCAGCTGTAACTCCAGAGCTGAGGGGTGCAGAGACAGGAGGATAGCTAAGGAATACTGGCCCCCAGTCCAGGCCCAGCTTCAGCGAAAACCCAGTCTCAAGGGAATAAGGTGGAGAGTGACAGAGAGGATAGCCAGCAATGTCTTCTAGCTGCTGCTGTACACACGTACACACGCATACACACACACACACACACACACACACACACACACACACAGTTCATACACCACACCCACATACACTACACTCATACATACACATATACACAAAATAATAACAATAAAATAATAATAAAATTTTAAAACCTTAAGTGAAAGGAGAGATAGAAGAGGCAGTCAGAATCAGAAAAGCAGATGTGTCAGAAGCAAAAGTCAGAGTGATGTGATACGGGAACAGGTCGACCATGCCGGCTGACTTTGAGGATGAAGGTTGGGGCACGAGTTAGCTTGTAGGAGCCAAAGGGAAGGAGAAGAGATTCTCTACCACAGCCTCAGAAGAGACCGCAAGCCTGCTGGCGCCTTGATGTCAGCTCAGTGAGACCCCTCTTGGACTTCTTACTCCTGGGAGACAAAAGTGTAACTGTGCTGTGTTTTAAGGCACTGAATTTGTGGTACTTTGTTCCTAACAGCAGAGAGAAACTAACACAGAAAGCTGCAAACATTTCCTGTCCTGTATATACACTAAGGGAGGAAAATAAATTTCCTCTACCTATCTTAAACTCAATGTGGGAGGGACTGCAGAAACACATGTTAGGCCATTGACAGAGAAAACAGAAGCTTATTGACATGGATGCCTCATATATGCACAAGAGACATGGATATATGGGAGACATGGATGCCTCATATATGTGTGGGAGACATGAATGCCTCATATATGCATGGAAGACATGAATGCCTCATATATGCATGGGAGACATGTATACCACACATATGCATGGAAGACATGCATGACTCATATACGCATGGAAGGCATTCAAGAAGCCAGATTCTTCAAGAAGGGGCTGAGAACCCCCACTTATAAAACATACTCAAAGAAGAAGAGAAAATTCTTAGGGACAAAGGAGGGCCCATAAGTCCCTAAGAACCGCGGATTGTGAGAAGTAGACACGTGGCAGATGAAGCCTGTGAGGAGAGCCTGTCATGTAGGTTCCTCTGGTGCCACCTCCAGGCTGATGAGGATCCAGAGCCTGTGTCCTCCTGGTCAAGGGAAGGATGGCACCTTTGCCCATGTGTATCCTGCTTATAGGCAAAAAGGAGAGGAGAAGAGTGAACCTTCCCCGGTCTATGCCCTTCCTTCCAACCCTCAGCTGCTCAGACTAATTTTTAGGACAAGAAGCATATTTAGTGTATTTCGATTTTCTTCAGTAGGTAGAAGCTGGGTAAAAGGAGCTGATCCCGAGAGACCTCTGTGACGTGCTTGAAAACATAAGCATTGGCCCAAGAGGACGGAATTTAGTTCAGACCAGAAAGTTAATACCCTAGCTCTCTGCTTGTCTTCCTCTGTAATCTGGAAATAGGGCTGTAATCAAACTAATAATAGTGTGTGTGTGTGTGTGTGTGTGTGTGTGTGTCTGTCTGTCTGTCTGTGTGCAAGAGCCAGGCATTCATGTGGAGGTCAGAGGACAACTTGGGAGTCTGTTCTCACCTTCCACTGTGTAGGCTCCAGGAATCAAACTCAGGCTATCAGATTTGATGGCAAATGCCTTTACCCACTGAGCCATCTCCCCAGCCCTAAAAGAGGTTTTCAAAAGCAGCTAACACAATATTAATCACTGGACTGGAGAGTCTCCTGTTCCTTTTTATAGACTCCCAAAAGAACATTGAAAAAAAAACCTAAGGTCCACTAGGAAAAGCTCACAGTTGACTTGGTACATGCTTGCCTGGTATGCATGCAGACCCGGGCCCAGTCCCTAGCACAGGGTAAGAGCAGGTGTGATAGCAAACACCTGCAACCCCATTGCCAGAGAGGTGAAAGCAGGAGAACCAGAAATTCAAAGTTATAATCAGCTACATAACAAATTTGAGGACAGCCTGGGTTCACTAAAACCCTGTTCAAAAAAAAATGTATAGAAATGTTGCCGGGCGGTGGTGGCGCACGCCTTTAATCCCAGCACTCGGGAGGCAGAGCCAGGCAGATCTCTGTGAGTTCGAGGCCAGCCTGGGCTACCAAGTGAGTTCCAGGAAAGGCACAAAGCTACGCAGAGAAACCCTGTCTCGAAAAACAAAAAAAAAAAAAAAAAAAAAAATGTATAGAAATGTATACATCATCAATGCCATTTGATAAATGGAAATTATATGCTACTTTCAAAAGAGAGACCTAAGGACCCCATGCTAGGAACCACTCTACAGTTTTGGTTCTCGCTCATGACTGCGCCCAAGCCAGATCTCTTGAGGCAGGAATCAAGTTCAACTTCTAGTAGATGGTATTCAAACCAAAAGGCATAAACAGATTGATCTGTGTTCGTTTTGCTGAGTGAATAACCGGCCCTGCATACGTTACACGGGCCACTTCTCAGGAGGGACATGCATTCTTAAAACAGCTTCCTCTGGGGTTCGATTCTGATCTGCATATCAAGGTTTTCCTCCTTTCCCCAGTGGCCCATTTGTCTGAGGGAGGCATTCAATTAGACTGCCAGAGCAAATTGATTCGGTATCGACCAGGAAACGCTTCTCACTTGACAGACGCCTGTGCAGGGGTGGGGCAGTGGCTGGAAGGGTCAGTCCTCCAAGAGTCGGGGCCCAGATGTTGTGAGAGTGTGAGACAGGTGGGTGTGAGATGTTGACTGGGCTTTGGGAATCAAAAAAGGCCCCTCTTCCTATTACAGAATAGACAGGAGGGGAGGGGGAAGCTGCTTAAAAATGAGTTTCAGTGAAGTCGGGCTCTGGCTCCCATCCTCCTCTTGCAGGAGTGGGAGAAGAAAGGAAGGCAAGGGTCTCTTTGCTTCGGGAGCCAACACTGGGATTGGGAACCTCAGTAGCTTCCTCTCTCAAGGTCAATGTGTAGCTGAAAGTTTTTCTGGTCCTTCCCTCCCCGAAGTCCCGCAGCCACTCAGACCCAAATGAACACACAGAGGCTTGTATTAATTAAAACTGCTCAGCCATTAGCTCAGGCCTACCATTGACTAACTCCTACACTTAAACTGAACCCATTTTTATTCATATATATGTTGCCATGTGTTCCATGGCTTTACCTGTGTGCCATTACATGCTGCTCCCTGGATGATAGGCTGGTGTCTCCTGACTCAGCCTTCCTCTTCCCAGAATTCTCCTTGTCTGCTTATCCCGCCTATGGCCCTGGCTGCTGGCCAATCAGTGTTTTATTAAACCAGTGTACAAAAGCATTATTCCACAGCATTGATGCTCTTCAGGGAAATAGCTTCGCTCTTCCAAGCACCCTAACCTAGCAACTTTTACTGTAGGCCTGCTTCTTCTCCTTCCTCTGTGGACTGAAGAAACAGAACCCAGGGCTGCCAACTTCATTAAAGCTCTGGTTTCGCTCCCTCAGACCTTATGCTTATCTTTACAAACAAGAGATAAATGTGCAGTTATTTTATACAAGAAATTGAGTCCCCTACAAAAAGCAGAGTATACCCAGTAAGACTGAAAAAAAGAGCTACTCGGGGATGGATTGCTATATTTAATTTACAGCTGGTACTTAGAACAACAGGCAGGAAGGTGAGAAGCTTGTGGTATACAGCACTGGCTTTTCATTTTGGATATTTTTTGAAATAATGCTTTGATTTGTTGAATGTTTTACAACCTTCAATATCTGACAGAATAAATTAAATCCTTCATGGCAGCCTTCCCTTGATTGTTCCAGGTACCCATTATAGGTAAGATTGTCCTTTATAGCCAGCCTGGAAAAAAAATCATGAAATTGGTTCCATTAAAACAATTAGCATGTGTGCATGCATGTGTGCGTATGCACGCACACACACACACACACACACACACACATACACACACACACTTTCACTTTAAGGTTTAGGAGCTAAACAATTATATGACTATGCTTTTATTTATATGGTCACATTGTTAGAACAGGGAGACATTGTGTGGCATACATATCATCTTGACATGCAGTCTGCAAATGTTCCCAGTGAGAGCTGAAATTCATTATCAATTACAGAAATGAAGCCAGTCATGCTACTCACTTGGAGAAAAGAATTAAGAGATTTAAAGCTCAAATCTGCAAATCCCAGATAGAGGGGAGAGACACTGTCATCAATGTATGCATACCATGGGGAAGAGCTGTGTGCATTATAAAGCAGACTGTCTGGATGCAGAGAACCCAGGGAAATGCTTAGACAAATACACACAGTGCCATGAACTGCCAAAGCATTGATATCATTTGTGAGGCTGCTTGGTGAAGTCCCTCAGACATATATGCACACAAGACTGCAGTTAGCAGAGTATAACTGTGGTTCCTTCTGCCTTCATTTGGAATGAAGGGTCAGATAAAATTTAGAACTTTACCTCTAATGTTATTTAAGGAGTGGAACACAGTTCTTTTGTTCATTATTGCTCTTCAAATATTACTCAGCTGTCCAGATGAGAATGTATTCTGAGTATCATACAAAAGGTATAAACATAATAAGAAAATAAGTGAACACACATCCAAGGAAGAGAAAAATTACCTGTAGACTCTAGAACTTCACTTAAATAGAAAGAAGAGGCCATTTTCTCAAAGAAAATATGAGCATGGGGAATTAGAATATGCCTTCCCCAAATATGGCTCTGGGCATAAGGAATACTTTAACGTGGTTATTTTGAGAAACTACATACACAAGGATAGTTCTGAAAAATTGCACTTTTGTAAAAGAAGTTTTGCTTTGTTTTTAACAAGGAAAGTTCCATTTGTGAGAATCTGTGAGGGTTTCTCTGTGTCTCTGAGGGATAAATGATACTGAGCCATTCAAAAAGCAATGGTATTTCAGCTTGAAATCTGAGGCAGCACTCTGAGGTCTGCCATGGTTTCTTTTGGGCTGTCTTCCACGGACACAGATAGCACACATGCTAGTAAACACCCATTTGTTCTTCTCTTGTTAATCGGCTTTTCATTATAGGAGTCTATCCCGGCTAAGAACTCTGGAGATAATTATTCCCCTTACCCAACTACTCAAAAGTGGATCGCAAGTATTTTTTCTAGGGCAAATTATTTTCATTATTTTCCAAAAATAATGAATCCATAAGTTCAATGCTAGAAAAACAGTACCATAATAAATGTTTGGAATATCTGCAACTCAGTATTTGCTCATTATGAAATTCTTAAACTGGTAAAGACTGTCCCAGCTTGGATATGAGATGAGTCAAGAAGGAATATACCAGGCAGAGTTATGGTATATCAGTAAGCTTCCCTGGGTGTTGTCTCATAGCACATTGTGACCAAGACCATACTAGCAGACCAGGCCATGTCCAAAGCCCTTTAGAAGAATATTGAGGTGATCAGTAGGCAGGACTCATCCCTTCCTTGGCACATCTTTGGTACCAGCCATACCAGGGTAATATGGCTTCCCTCCTTTAAACCAATGTTCAAACTCAGACCAGTGACTCTTCAGTGTCCTAGAGAAGAGGTATAGCGCCAGGGCTGTTAACATCTGAGTACCTGTGAGTAAATGTCTTAGATTGGTCTCTGCTGCCATGATAAAGCCCTGGTAAAAACCAACCTGGGGAGGAAAGAGTTTATTGCATCTCACATTAGAGTTAACAGAAGCCAGGGAAGGCACTCGAGTGAACCTGAAGTCAGGGACTGAAGAGAACCCCCGAAGAATGCTGCCTGCTTGCTTGCTCTGCTTGATTCCTTACAAAACATAGGACCACTTGCCCATGGGTGGTAAGCTTATAGTGGGATGGGGCCTTCTACATCAACCGCTAATCAAGAAAATGCCCCACATACTTGACTATATGGTCAATATGATGGGGGCAATTCCTCAATTGACATTCCCTCTTCCCATATGGTTCTAGCTACCCATGTGATGTCTAGCTTTGTTTGTCAACTTGACAAACAAACCCAAAAATCAATGAACACAGTGAACAATCTCATAAGCTGAAAAGTCATAAGAGATTGTTTAGACAAGTCACCATAGCATACTGTTTACTTTTGTGGATGCTTATAGCCTTGATGCCAGCTTTATGGTAACGAGAGGGGGGGAGGGAGAGAGGGAGAGAGGGAGGGAGGGAGGGAGGGAGGGAGGGAAGGAAGGAGGGAGGGAGGAAGGGAAAGAAAGCCTTCAACAATAACAAAATCAGAAAAGACTTTTTTCACCTCTCTTATTAGAAACAATATAATTATGGAAAATATAGGGTTCTTCTTTGAGAGTCTACTCACAAATTAACCAAAAGGGCACAAATAGGAGGACCAAAATTAACAATGCTCTCATGTAACAAGATTCAAAAAATGCACAGAACTATGGTATTGGCAAGATGGTTGACCAGAGGTGCCACAACAAAGAACCAAAAGAAGTTCAAAACAATAGCTGTATGATGAGAGTAAGATAAAAATCTAGCATCCAGTGTGGCAGAAGATGCCCATGCAAATGCAAAGGATACACAATGACCTTATGGAGAGGGGAACTGAGCCCACAGCACATACTGTTGAGCCTCTGAGATCAACTGTGAACAGAGATGGACTTGATTTAGTGGGAAAAGCATAGCAGGAAAGAGCAAAAACATTTCTTAGAAACTCCAGCCACTACAGATGTAGTTTACGTAAATGGTGGACAGGACTAGACAGACCCCAGAATCATTCTTGGCTTTACAAAAAGAGTATCTGTGGCATGGATGTTTTCTTCTGTTATCCTTGAAGGGAAGGCAGGATATGTGGCATGATTCAGAGAAAGAGAAGCTGTGGCTCCACCAGGCAGGAATTCACCCATCTCCTCCATCCTTGTTCCTGGGATTTCCTTACACCCTCAGCAGGTTTTACATTCTCTCTCCAGCCCTGGTGTCTGAATAATTCTCCCATCCTTTACTGAGTTGTAGGGAGAGTTCACTCCACTTGAGCTAGTCTGAAATACCCCAACTTGTGAGTCCTTGGTCCACAGTGTGAGTGAGACTGGACTCTCTGTGAAAAAGGACTAAAGAGGCCTTGACTCTGCTCACATGGGATAAGCACCTTGGATATACTGCTTCCCGTGCTCAGTAACTTTTTCCTGCTCAAATTACAACTCAGAGTTTAGAAAGTACCTTCAGAATCAGGGGCATATCTCGGGGGTAATTAGTAGCTAAAATCAATATGGACCTCTACTGTTAGGGAGTTACCCAGGGAATCCTCAGTGGTAATCAAAAAAGGTAGACGAGATACTTTTTCACTTACACAATTTATCGTCTCTTATGAATTCTTTTCCTTTCATTGGATTTATTTAAAATACCACTGCTTTCCATCTTTTAATAAGTGTCAAGGAAACATGGCCTATCTATTTGCATAGTAAGTCAATATTCTCATCACCACTTATTAATACTGTAATATTGGGGGAGAGGCTTGTACGTAAAGGTGAATTAAATTTCTTTTTTGCCTGTGTGGAAACCAGAAGGTGATTACATATTATCTTAAGTTATTTTTTTCTAAAACATTTGCACTGACTTCTAATCAAACAGGAGGCTGGGACACCTTCCAACACTCTTCTGTTGGGAAAGCCATTTTAAGAGTACAAGATTTAAGGCGTTGGAATATGTAAGTATAAAGCAGATAAGTAACTCTGATTTAATACACCTATGAAACTTTAATCTTAAACCATCACTGAGGAATAATTTTAAGCATTACTGACATAATTTGTTTAGATTCATGAAAATGTTCAATAATTATTCTGTACCTCCAAAAGAATGGAAAATTGAACAATGATGAAAACTAGGAAACTGGATGCACATTAGACCTCTGAATAGTCATTCTGCCACCCCAGCTCACTCATACACACCCACACCAACAGGACATGTGGATTCTCTCTCTATCCAACGGAAGACACTATAGGCTGAGGAGGACCAGGGACAAAAGAATAAAGGATGCCACATCTATAATAGACTGGCTACATGAAACCAAACACTGCAATGTGAGTGTCTCAGAGGCTCACTCACCTTGTCTTCAGAGCCCAGAGGCTCATTCATCCTTGTCTCTAGAGACTAGAGTCTCACTCATCCTTGTCTCTAGAGCCTAGAGGCTCACTCATTCTCATCTCTAGAGCCCATACAGCTAGCTTACATGTGTACCTCTCCAAACAAACAAGAGTTTGGGGTATTTCTCTTTGGAGAAAAAATTAGCCTCACAGAAAAAATTAGCCTACTAACATCAACATATCTACATTAAGAGATAGTGGGAAGGCTGGGTGGTGGTGGCCCACACTTTTAATCCCAGCACTTGGGAGGCAGAGACAGGCAGATCTCTGTGAGTTCAAGGCCAGCCTGGGCTACCAAGTAAGTTCCAGGAAAGGCGCAAAGCTACACAGAGAAAACCTGTCTTGAAAAACCAGAGAGAGAGAGAGAGAGAGAGAGAGAGAGAGAGAGAGAGAGAGAGAGAGAGAAGAATTGGCGTAGCCGATCATCCTATGCTAAGGCTCATGAGTTACCAAAGCACATGTATAACTTCCACGAAGTATATTATCGCCCTATATTTAAATATGAAAAACAAGGCGGAAACCAAGAAAATAAATCTCTAAACATGTACAAACATGTAGGGAAAGGTCTTTGAAAATCACTGCAGCTGGCTATCCATTACTATAATCAAATGCCTATAATAGCTGCTCTAAAAGATCAAGGTGTGTTGACTCCCATTTCTGGATGTTCCTGCCAAAATTAAACAGACCTACTGTTAGAGCCTCTGGCAGGAGTGCTGGATAGGAATGGCAGATTGCTATGGCAGAGCAAACTGCTCAGTTCATGGTCAGGAAGCAAAACGCAGAGAAAAGATAGGCTGGAGTCCCCCCATGGCCCTATTTCCTTCCTCCGCCTCTTAAAGGTTCTCTGACCCTCTGGAGGCCAAGCATTTAACAAAAGAACCTACAAATTGTCACAGGCAAAGACCCACTGGTTGCTAAGAGGAGATCCTGAACTGAATGAGGACAAGCTTGTGAAAGAAGTATCCTCCAGGAGAAACTGCATCAGCCAAGTTGAACAGGCAAGGAAAACTTGACTCACAACTATGACAACAGCAGAGACTGACTTCAACCCTGAGTATAGTAAGTATGCCAGTGGGCAGGGGGAGGGAGTTATGGTGGAGAATTGCTAAGAGGAACTTTCTAGGTATTGATGATGAATGATTTGATTGGAGATTAAGAATTTCTCTAATTGGCCAAGCAGGTCCCTAGCCAGAAACTGCTCAGCAGACCAAGGCCTAGAAAAAGAAAGCTCAGCAAAGCCGGACTCAAGTTTACCCACAGAAGGAGTCCTTGTCAACATCCAAAATCAAAACTGAGATCCTGGGAAGTAAGAGTAGGGTACCAAACACATGAAATTGAAAGTGGGAACTGGAAGATGAGTACATTAACAGAGCAATAGGAAATAGAAAAGATTTGAAAATTGAGAAGGCCAAAAGGCCTGATGGGAAGAAATTATTAAGAAAATGGACAAAAATGTTTCCAAAGATTGAAGGAACACTAACAGCCCAAACAAACAAACAAAAAGCCCACAAAATACCTGGTAAAATGAAGGGAAAAGGCTGCTAGTTCCCTGTGTGTTTGTGAATATCAGAACACAGGAACTTTCAGGGAGAAACAAGGCATTAAGCGTTTCACAGAAAAAAAGAAAAAGAAAAGAACTTAAAAATTCAAAAATTGGCAAAGAACAGTATTTCATGTACCAAATTCAAGTTTTTAAGCAAGTCGGTAGAATAAAATAATTTATATAGGCTCTTGTATATTTTACCCATACATTCCTTCTCTTTTTAAAGTAGCTACTAGAAGATACATTCGATCAACCACCTGTGAGACTCGATTAGTGAGTATGGACATGTGGCAATTGACACAGGAGACTTCGAACAGGAAACGAGCAACAGGTTCAGAATGACAGCTGTCCATCAGGCCCTGAGAAGAGCAGCCGTGTTACAGGGCTCACACCAAGTGAGAAAGAGCTGGCCGAGTAGCTGGAGTGTGTGAAAATGTCCTACTGGGAAAATTCTGCTAGAGTCCAGGAAACAATTCATGATAGGTTATAGAAACACACACACACACACACACACACACACACACACACCATCATATACACACATACACAACATCATATGCACACATACACACACATACATAACATCATGTACACACATACACATACACACACATACATAACATCATGTACACACACATACACACACACCATACACACACATACAAACACATGCACATCATATACACACATACACACACCATACACATACACACACATACACAACATTATATACGCACATACACACATCTCATACACATACACACACAGAATACACATACACACAGAGACATACACATAGACACACCAAAAAAGAATGTTAACTTCTTAGAAAAACCCAGAATAATTTCAAGAAAATGTTATAGTATACCTCATCCACAGCTAGTGATAACATCTGTACAGTCCAGAGAAGAAATATTAAATATTGATTTAACAACAACAAAAAAATAGAGCCATACTAAGGGGAGAGAAAGTTGCTAGAAGAATGGTATGCAGTGCTAACTTTTCATTTCCCGTGATAGCAGGTCAATAAATAATATGGAAGAAAAGACAGACAATCTCGTCTTCGAGCATCCCTCCCCTCATTCCCTGGAGTCACCCATGCCTCAATCATTCTATTCCTCAACACCCTGATCTGGCCTTTGTGAGCCCCCCAGAGCATTTCATACAGAGAATGCTTCCACTCAAGGCCGCATCAGCTCAAACCTTTCCTTTCAAAGAAGAGAGCGCAAGACGAGAGTAATAGAAAACCGCAGCCCTCCCAGAACAAACTGACAATGGACAAGAAATGACAAGCTGATGTTACTGGCATGTTTTCATTACTTGCATCAAAATTTTAAGCTAAAAAAAAAAATAGTGCCTTGAAATTTGTTTGTTCGTTGGTCTCAAACACCAAAAATTTCACAGGTTGCCTATTAAGTAACACAGAAGGTTGGAGGGCTTGAAAGCTGAACCGTGTCCATTCCACGACCAGGAGGAAAAGGCTGATTTCCTGCGTGCTGCTTTATCCTTTCTTCATGGCTGTGAGCACCCTCCCCGATACAGGTGCTCCTATTCCTCACCCGCCTCCCCACTGCTTCTGCCGACAGGGAGCTGAGGAAGTCAACATCCTAAGAGCTCTGTCTTCTCTTCTACCTGCCTTCTCCTCTTCTCCAACTGGCCAAGCCCAGTGGTTGGACTTGGATGACTTAGAGCATGGAGATCATTTCTCTTCCAACCTCGCTTCTTCGTCCTGGTACGGTTCATCTCTCTCTTCTGAGATCTTGCAATGTGTGGTACCCAGTGATGACTCTTTAATCCCAAATTCTCCCCTTTCAACTCTGTTTTGTGCCACCTGAAGAGTCTCATCAGTTCCGTTAATAATAGTTACCCCACTTCTCTTCCTTCTCCTCCTCATTTTCCTGCCCTCTGAGACAAGGCCTCATCCCGCACCCTAGACTGTCTTGGGTGTCAGATTATTATTTAATCCAGGCTGGCTTGAGTCACAGCAACTCTTCTGCCTCCACTTCTTAGAGCAGGGATTATAAGCAGGATAATCCTTATTATAACACCATGCCTTGTGAATCTCCTCCTTTTCCTCCTCCAATAACTTTCTAGTCTTCTGTTAAATGCCCTCCTCTCCATTGTACCATTAGGAAGAATTCCCTCAGCGCATGGCTGTTCAATTTGAAAAGTAATGCTTTTTAAGGCATTTCACAGAGGTTTCAGTTTTTCAGAGCTTCTAATAAATGGTTAGTAACTATCTAGCTTGTGATTCAATGTAGGAAATCAGATAAGTCATACATTAAACTGTGCATTTATTTTAGGTTTTGAGTATCTCAGAATAAAAATGTTCTATGAAAAGAAAAGGAGAGTGAGTGTAGATGAATGGGACTTTGTACTAAAATTTGGATATTTAATGCATTCTATCTCCTGAGTATAATGTGTAGCATTAACTGTACAAGTGCCTTTGAGCTATAACAGTTGCTTTTACATTATCACTGTGTGCCAGGCATCTGCCCTCCTAGGACTTGAGGAATAGATTATTATTATGCTAATGTTATAGGTGCTGAGAGGAGCTGGGTAGTTTGCTGGGACTACCAGGCAACAGATGGCAGAGGCGTGGTTTCATTGTACATAATCTCAATTTAGAACTTCTGTTCTGAGCAGTTCCACATAGCAATTTCTACAACTTCCAAAATGGGTGCTATCTGAACCATTGAAAACTGAATAAAATTATCACTGTGAGAGGAAGTGTAGACAATCAGAGACAACTACTATTAAAGGTCAGCTGGGTCTGGGGAACTGGCCACTTGGGTAATAGTGCTTGCCATTCAACTTTGAGGACTTGAGTGTGGTGATATTTTATTTGTGCACCCCAATAAAGCTTATCTGGGGACTCTGTTAAATATAGAGGTCAGGCAGTGGTAGCACACGCCTTTAATCCTAGCATTCAGGAGGCAGAGATTCATCCGGATCTCTGTGAGTTCAAGGCCACACTGGGAACAGAGCCAGGCATGGTGGCACACACCTTTAATCCCAGCACTAGTTAACCATAGAGGTCTGAAGGTCTGTACAGACAGACAGGAAGTGACAGAGCTGGGCAGGAAGAGGAACTGATGTAGCTGGGCAGAGAGAGGAAATGAGATGGCAGGGCACAGAAAGACATATAGGTGTGGGTATACAGGAAGTAGCTCTCTCTGGAGGGTGAGGAGTTGGTGAGGTGAGGTTGGCTGTGGCTTGTTCTATTTCTCTGATCTCTCAGTTTTCACCCCAATATCTGGCTCCAGTTTTTGTTGTTGTTGTTGTTGTTATTATTGTTTTTATTAATAAGATCATTTAGCAAGTCAAGTTATACTTGAGCTCACAACCCCAATGCCCACATCAAAGCTTGGCATGGCCACATGTGCCTGAAACCCCAGTGTAGGTGGGTATGGACAGGTAGATCCTTGGAGCTCACAAGATAGCCAGTGTAGCTGAAACAGCACGCTTCAAGTCCACAGCAGATCTGTCTCAAGGGAACAAGGTGGCGAGCAATAGAGAAAGACAGATCCCAAGATCTGGCCTCTGCATGTACACACACACACCCACTCACACATTGTTACACACACAACACATACATACTGGCCCCTGCATGTACACACACACCCACTCACACATGGTTATACACACAACACATACATATACAGTTTTTAAAAATAATAAGAACAAATCAATAGTGAAGCCCAGCTAGCGGAATAGGAAAAAAGATAGGAATCCATTACATCCTGGATTATTAAATGTGGGGATGGCCGCTTTCTTCCCCTTCACATCGGGTAAAATTGTTACTCGACCCGCCTTTCCTGGTGAGCTCCAACAACGCACTCACAATAATGACTCTGCAGGAAACGCCCCCGAAGTGTGCCATATTGGACGGGGTGGGGTGGGTGCAGATGACTTCTCCTCCTCCCAGTCCTCACTTACCCCAGACCACTAGCACTGCCTCTACTCAGTGTTAAACCACAGTCCACAAGGTTTCAACTGGCCAGGTGACATGTTTAATTCTGCAGTCATTCATTCCCTCAAAGAAAGGAAGAAACTTCCAAAAGAAAGTGGATTGGTCTATTTTCCATTCTCTAGCTTTAAAGCCAATGAACACCTGAAAAGGTTTTTGTTTAACTCCTTATCTTCCTATCTTGAATGAATTTTAAGACCAATAAAAGCAAGAGGTCAGAGAAAAACTTAGAGATGGAGTGTGCTTTCTGAAGCTTTAAAAAGTGGCAAAAAGTAAGATGCCTTTGCGACTCTAGTGACCGGGAATAGGACCAACCTCTCAGTTTTAAGCTAATGGTAAAATACACCGTTTGATTTTTTTTTTTTAACATGATGTTTTTATTGATTCCCTAGGAATTTCACATCATGCACCCTGATTACACTCACATCCCAGTCCTTCACATCTGCCCCCCAACCCTTGTGACCTCCCCCTAAAGAAAGTAAAAATAAAAATAAGAATTAAAAAAGGGTGAAAAAATCCGATGTCTGTTATCTCCATACTCACTGGAGAATTATCTACCTCCCAGTGGCCTGCCTTCCAAACAAAACTGAGTCCCTCCCCCTTCTGCACCCCTGCCAGAAGCCGTCCATTGTGGAGATCCATACTCCAGCTTCCCCATCACACTTTACAAGAGTTCTTCATGGCCTCCTGTCGAGGCCATCCCCTTATTTGGGGGGGAGGATGTGGGTTGGAGTGGGTAGGGGCTGCCATAGAAGCCTTCCATGTCCCTTCCTCTCAACTGTACATCCGCAGTCAGTGACATCTCAGCAAAGGCTGCCTCCGTGCTCTTCACAGTTAGCTGGAGCATGGACCCTGGTCCTCCACATGATCTCTGGTAACAGCAAAGACCACAGACAACAGCCTGTGAACACAGTAGAACCAGGGACCCAGACGGGTCCTTGGAGGCAGACCTGATCACAGACATCACCATGGCCTCAGGTGGCAGCATGGCCCACTGACATCAATATGGGTTCAGGGTGTAGCACAGACCACAGACTTCCTCATGGCCTGTGGTGGCATCACAGGCCACAGACATCGAAGCAGACCTCTGGTGGCATCATAGACCCTGATGGTACTTCTGGAGGTCCAATCCAGAAACTGAACCATTCCCCATCTCAGCCGCCCATAGTTGCTTTGAGCTAGGGTGATCCCAGTGGCATGTAGGGGTGGGGGGAGGCTGGCGTAAGCTCCAGGCTGCTGCACCCCACTCTGACGACCCCACTGGGCCACGACATGTCCCACTGTGAACTGCAGACCTCTCACACACCTGTCATCTCTCTCCAGTTCTGCCTCTTTCTACAGCGTCCATACTGCTCCATTTTTCTACCTTCCCTATCTATCCACCACAATTTCATTCACTGCAGTGGTGCCTGTCTGGTGAGGTGGGTGTAGTCTCAAAATGCAAGGTTTCATGTCATCCTCATGAGCAGGAACAGACTTATTCAAAATGTATACAACGATATGAGGTCATGATATCTGAAAAATTAAGTAATAAGGAAAAAAACGTATCCCGAGTCACAGACACATCCAGAAAAATTAAATGCCCGCATTAAAAGAATCCTACTAGCAAGCCACCTCTGGCTAGGCTAGTTTCTTTTATCACAATCTAGTTTCCATTTCATTAACCTTTGGGTCACAGCTTCCAGAGACTGTTAACTGTTCCTCAAATGAAGTGATAAGTGTGGAAAGTGAGGCTGATCAAGGGGGACCTCTAGGGAGATGACAAAGGCTGCAATATAGTTTGTAGATCTCCACATGCCCCCTGTGAGAGCAGACAGAGCAATTAGAACACCAAAGTCATGAGCAATGCTTACATCAAATGGTAACAATTAGCTGATGGGAGCCTTACCCCAGGACCTGAACATACATTATATGACTCCTATGCTAACTGCTGCCACAGAGGAGGAAATGGGGGTAGGGGTGTCAGCTAGACCTGAGAACGGGGAACCCTAAAATTACCATCAAGAGCTCAATGGAAAGTACACCAGGCCAATGTGAGACCTATGGCTAGAATTCAGATGAGCACTGCATATTCCCATTTGTGGGGCAACGGAGTCTCAGTAAGGGCTCTCTTAAGGGACCTGAGGGCTTGGTTCCCATAACTCTGCAAATAAACCATCCAAAGCTTCTAGGATTAAAATCCACAGAGAATGAACTGGAGGGGTAGATGTGTGCTTGAGCAGGACAAAGAAAGAGAGAGAAAATCCAGAGAAAAAGTCAAGGAGAAAAGACACACACATTCAGGTCACTTAGCTTAGATTTGTCTGATCAGTTCTGTGGGAATGTTAAGTCATGTGATCTAATGTTCTGTTCTGTTTTCAGTTTTATCCAGGTGTTTGACATTCTGTGGGGGAAAACCTGACATCACTAAATAAAATGAACCCTAAGGATAGACAAATGATCACACTTGGATATAGTTTTTCACTAAACTAGTCTATATGAGAAAAAATAAGTTGACAGACTAAAGACCGCAAAAAAGTTACTTTTTAAAGTATTTTATTTCTCATTTGTGTGTGTGTGTGTATGTGTGGTGTGTGTGTGTGTGTGTGTGTGTGTGTGTGTGTGTGTGTGTGTGTGCATGCATGCATGTCTGAAAATATGCCATGTGTGTGCCGGTACCTCAGAGGCCAGAAGCAAGTGTTGGGTCACCTGGCTAGAGTTACAGGCAGTTGTGAGCCACCTGACCTGTGTGCTGGGAATAGAGCTAAGGTCCTCCGGAAGAACAAGAAGGGCTCTGAAGTCCTGAACCATCTCTCCAGTCTCCCCCACACAGAAACATTCAACACTTACCACTTTACTTTTTTAGTATAACATGTAATAGCCAATGGTTGTCGTAGGGTTGAGCCGCATCGGGCAATGACTGATGCATGACGGATTGTATTTGCTCATAATAACTATTATCACTCCTAGTGGTTTTTTATCCTGTTCTGTTCTGTTTTCAAGACAGGGACTCGCTAGGTAGCCCAGGCTAGCCTCAACGTTGCTTTCCTCCTATGCCACTCATTATCCCTTTTGGAAGGTGGGTGTGCTGGCTGCTGGTGCACCTCTGTGACAAAATGGCTATCATGAGCAATGGAAGGATGGAAGGATTTGTCTTGGGAGGTTTTGGTCCACAGTCCTTTGCTCTATTGATTCTGCTCCCATGATGAGGCAGACTAGCACAGTGGCATGAACGTGTGGCAGAGGCCACTCACCTCCGGATGGAAAAGAAGCGAAGGGTGGGACTGGGAAAAGATACAGCCCCTAACAACACACTCTCAGTGACCTACTTACTCAAACTAGCAATATCAGTTGGGAAGTGTGGTAGTTCAAATGTAATTGGCCCCCATAAGCTCATAGGGAGTGGCACTATTAGGAGGTGTGGCCTTGTTGGAGTAGGTATGGCCTTGTTGGAGGAAGTGAATCACTGTAGTGGCAGGCTTTGAGGTTTTCTATGCTCAGGGTACTGCTCAGTGTCTCAGTCGACTTCCTGTTACTTTCTGATCAAGATGTAGCCAGCACAGTGTCTGCCTGCATGCCGTCATGCTTCCTGCCAAGATGATAATGAACCTCTGAAATTGTCAGAGATCCACCCCAACTAAATGTTTTTCTTCATAAGAGTTGCCATGGTCTGCCGGGCAGTGGTGATGCATGCCTTTAATCCCAGCACTCGGGAGGCAGAGGCAGGCAGATCTCTGTGAGTTTGAGGCCAGCCTGGTCTACAGAGTGAGTTCCAGGAAAGACACAAAGCTACACAGAGAAACCCTGTCTTGAAAAGCCAAAAAAAAAAAAAAAAAAAAAAAAAAAAAAAAAAAAAAAAGAGTTGCCATGGTCATGATGTCTCTTCATAGCAATAGAAACCCTAACTAAGACAGGAACCAAGCCTTCTATACATGGCCTTCTCCTGGGGACACTCATATCCAAACTGTAGCAGTGAAGAAATAAATCAAGGAAATCATCTAGTCTACAGGAACACAGCCAATAAAAAGAAGAAATAAGATTGAAATCCCTGTGATTCTAAATTTCATTTATTTGTTACTTGTAATAAAAACTAATATAGTAAAATAACTATGTCAAAAATTAAAATCTGGTATTTATTTAAAACATATTTCCAAATGATCTTTTAAATGTTTTAATCTAAAAGACAGGACTAAGCAAAAATTGAATATTTATGACATTAACACATAGATTGACCTATTACAATATTTAACAACAAAGATCTTGGTCATTCATGCCTATGTGGAGAGGAGGAGAGCTGTTTCTTATTATAGAAATATGGTCATTCTGTTTATCTCCAAATGCTACTTAACATTCAAATCTCAGTCATTCCCATCTCCATGTATCTTTCTCCTGTCATTTGAGAAATGACTTCTTAATTTCTACAGCTGTAGTCATTGTATTTAGCACATGGTTTAGTATATAATTACTCCTCAATTATAATTAGAGTGTTTTGCAATAACAGAAACACAATTTAACCCACTTGCTGAAACTACAAAAAGATCACACAAAATATGGGAACCGATTGTCGTGCAACAAACGAATAACAGGGATGGGAGGTCAGGCAAAAGCCCTGAAGGGTGAGACATAAGTCAGGTCCCAGTTTACCATCCTGAGAGAGTTTCCAGACTGTGGCATGGGAAGAGGGGACTTGGAGAGAACCCGGGTCATTCCCTGAGTCCAGAAGACAAACAGAGTCTGGAAAGACCAAAGCAGCTGAAATTTACACAACAAAACACCAAACAAGAGATGGTGTCACAGAGTGAGAACTCCATAGACCTCTCTGAAACCTTGAGCATGGTGCTGATTTGAACATAAATGCATTCTCCCCTCGTGTTTTCAGTAGACTATTGAGAGAGCAAGTTGAAGCTCAGAGACTCCACCACCAACAAAATTGTGAAACAGAGAACAGAGATTTGGTAGAGAGGGGTCATCTTTTCAACAAACAGCCTTGGCTATTAGCATTTAATTAACAGTGAAGGGAACTCTGGTCCATACCTCATACACAACTCAAAGTAGATCATAGCTAGGAATTATCTACAACAAATAAGAATCTCTTAGATTTAACACCAAATGCATGACCCATAAAAAGAAGACAAAAACAATTAATAGAACTTCATCAAAATGTAAAGTCTACTTAACAAAGTCTGTTAACAAGATGCAAAGACAAACCATGGGTTGGAACAAAAGACTTTCAACTCTGAGGAAAATGCTTGAATTTTAGAATACATAAGATCTCTCAAAACTGAGCAAAAAGGAAAACAAAAATGGTAATAATTTGAACAGGGACTTCACCAAAGAAGTGATGGCGCTTTGCTGAGGTACACGGATGGCAAATCAGACCAGTCCAGGATACTCAACATCTGAGGCAGAATTAATCCCGTAAGTCTAAGGCTCGCTTGGGCAACATGGTGGTACCTCATCTCAGAAGAAAAAGAAAATGAGAAGACTGACCAGGATACCAAGGATACCAAGGAATCAGAGTACTCATATCCTAGTAAAGGAAATGTAAAATGGATCAACCACTCTGAAAAACTGAATTTCTTCAAACAATAAACACACACCTATATCACATGGATGGCCATTCCATTCCCAGACATGACCCAAGAGAAATGAAAATATATGCACATTTGCATATGTATATTCACAGCAACTGCATTTGTAAGTTGCAAAACCTGTGCATAATCCAAATGTCCATCAATAGATGAATGGATAGACCAATTGTGGCATATTGTACAAAAGATGCTCTCAGCAAAATAATGAAATGTGGGCATGTAGCACAATATGGGTGGATCATAAAATAAAGGAGAGAGGTAAATAAAAGTGAATCAAAAATTGAATTGTCTACAGTATGAAACTGCACAGATAAATGCAAAGTAACCACCAGCAACAGAGAAATAAGTAAGTGACTTCCTTGGAATAAAATGAGGAATGGATAGAAACATTATAAAACAAGACAAGGAAACTCAAGAATGCAGCAAATGTTCATTATCTTGACTGTGGTGAGAATTTTGCCTATGTTCACCCATGTCAAATATATCAAGGAATTTTGTACATTTATAGCAACTTACAATAATATGTCCATTATGCCATAGTAAGTAGTTTTTATTTTATGTAAACTAAATCATAAGACAATACAGGAGTGTCATGAGTTAACTTTTTCCTAATAGAGCTGTGAGCAAATACTATGTACATATGCAATGTAATAAATATATGGATTTTAATTAAATGGGATCTTTGTATTTTTCCCACAGACATTTGAAAGGTAGAACGTCTACATCTTCCAATGTTTTTCTCCCAGTGATAAGTGAAATACAAGTAATCTTACTAATTTATTTTTAAAAAATACCAGAATGCATTCAAGTATTTCCAAAAGACAATCAAACCAGGACAAAAACATTGAGAAAAATAAAAACAGCCAAACAGTCTGCAAGAACAGGCTAAATGGGGTCTTAAAAAATCCTGAATGGAAATAAACATTACCAGATAGGATTCTGCTGAGTATATTGGAAGGGTAGCTTGTATTTTTCCGAGTTCTTTCCTAGTAGTTTCATTATTTGTCTGAATTCTGTTCCAGTCCCAAATAGATACTGAATTTAAATACCTGTTTCTAACATAATGTGGTAATGGTTCTTATTTGTGAAGTATCCCAAAGTCAGTTAGAACTTGCAAATGGCCTTCAAGATATTCAGATTTATTTCAAACACGAGTTATATCTCCCCAAATAGTGTTGTTACAGGTCGATGAATCTTATCAGTGTACCCAATGAGGCAAGAAATCTAAGTACATTTCTTTGTGCCCAACAGGTTTCAAACAGTTATTGCACAGTGACCACTTTCTGGAGTCAAAATTTTTGTGTGTTACCCAGGGTCCTCCACGCTTAAAGGCAAGTTGGCTAATGAAGCACAGGAATCTCAAGTCTCACGGATTCTTACCTAGACTGGCCATAAGCTATGTCAGAGTAAGCAGAGATATTCAGCAATCAAGAACCCTTTGCTAAAGATGGGGGTCATGTGGTGGTATTGTGTTCCCCAAAATGTTGTGCACCCTAATAAACTTATGTGGGGTCAGAGAACAGAACAGCCACTAAATACAGAGGCCAGAAAATGGTGGCACACACACCTTTAATCCTAGCATTCTGAAGACAGAGATCCATCCAGATCTCTGTGAGTTCAAAGCCACACTGGAAATAGCCAGGCATGGTGACTCACACCTTTAATCCCAGGAAATGATGGCAGGAACCAGAAAGGTATATAAGGCATGAGGGCCAGGAACTAGAGTGTAGATGTAACCAACCGTCTTATTAAATAAGAAACACAGAACCAATGTAAAAGAGAAAGCTAAGAGGTCAGAGCTCAGAGCTAAAATCTTACCCTTCCTCCTGCGGTGCTACTAGCTCTCCGAAAGAGAGCTACTTCCTGTGTGTCTGTCTTTACATAGTCTTTCTGTTCTGCCTTCTCATTGGTTGTAAACCCAAACACGTGACTGCCTCGTCACTGCCTGTATGTACAGGCCTCCAGGTCTTAAAGGCATATGTCTCCAATGCTGGCTGTATCCCTGAACACACAGAGATCTATGGGATTAAAGGTGTGTGCCACCACCGCCACACTCTTTCTATGGTTCTAATAGCTCTGACCCCCGGGGCAACTTTATTTATTAACATACAATGAAAATCACATTTCAGTACAAATAAAATACCACCATACTAGAGCCTGGTTAAGCTTTTAGGCTTCTAGCAGCAGTTTAGCTGACATCCATTTGGATGAAGACACAAAGACTTCCAGTCTGAGGAAACAGGATCAGCTGAAAAGTTGGTGAGGTGAGGTTAGATGTGGCCTGTTCTGCTTTTCTGATCTTTCAGCATTCACCTCAATACCTGGCTCTGGGTTTGTTTTTTATTAATAAGACCTTTTAAGATTCATGCTACAGGGTCACACTAAAAACGTCCTTGTGATGCATTTATTTTGTGACCATGTCTAAAAAGGACAGCATGCTTTCAGCACCATGGACAGACACAATGGCCCTGGAAATATGGCAAATTGG